>NC_052127.1:6159073-6161345 GCF_012273895.1 Zerene cesonia
TAAGGACCGCGGGGGCGCTACTCCCCGTCACCTCGCCACAAGGTGCCCTGCGGGCTTATTATTATTATTATTATTAAAAATACAAAGTTATTAGACATTGATTCTATGGAACAATCATGTTTTTACTATCTGAAAATAACATACAATGTATGTGTTTTGTTTATATTATTACAATGCCAGAAAATCGTTTAGATTATAAAAACAATGTTCTAATTGATGTTATTTATCCTTTTCGAAGTCGGTTGAAGTAGCCGTTTATTCTGCAAAGCATTACATTAACCCCATTGAAGAGGCCACTATGTAATATAATAATCGCGCTTATACGACATCCCTATAAAATATCAAGGATTCAGGATACATGTGAGTCTTCCCACTTTTATACGAAGCTAGCTGCGCCCCGCGGTTTCACCCGCGTACAGTTTGTATCCCGTAGGAATATCGGGATAAAAAGTTACCTATATGTTATTCCAGTTGTCCAGCTGCCTATGCATTCATTGCAATCGGTTCAGTAGTTTTTGCGTGAAAGAGCAACAAACTCACACACATCCTTACAAACTATCGCATTTATATGATAACTCGTGTCTGCTATGTGGTCCCATTAAAAGCCGATCTAATTCTGCCAAGATGATAGTGGTTTTATTTTTTGTTAACAATAATGATTACATGAAACATCCATCAATTCAATCTATCATCAATATTTATCTATTCGACGAACTTGCACGTTTATACACAAATTTTTTTTAACATCTTTTCACTCCGGACACCCCTTGATCTATTCATCGAAATTATCATATACCTCTCGTAAACTCGACTATTTTTTTGTGTCATCGTCAGCATTGTAGCTGGTGAGTCGCCTGATGGTAAGCGCTACCACCACCCATGAACTTTTGGAGAGGCGTGAAGTCGATAGCAGACCTTACGCGTCAAATGGATTGCCAAGAATAGCGATAAAACATTAAATTAAATGAAACACATGCACATATTTAAAGATACATTCATTATATTATTTAATCCGACGTGTCACTTTACTGGAAATGTGTGATAAATCGCGTTTAAAATCCGTTAAAAGTCTATGTAAAGACGTCACCGCCCTTTGCTGCAACATACGTACTTACATACTATTTCAGGATCACTGCCAATATATATAACAATATAAACAAGTATCTACCAGCATTAAATTATTCTCCAGTGCTATTTATTTAGCTGTTACTCGTAACTTTACGAGTTCATGCTTCTGAATATGAAAACATCATCCGAGTGCTTTCAAATAGTCTAAATTTATATTTATCGTGTTTCGCAAGGTTGAGTGTGTTACATCTTTGTTGGTTTGAGATTCATTGTTTACGTCCATTTGCACCGATTTCTGGAAGGGGTTTTCAATGTGGCCATCATTCAAAGCTTTTGTTTATAAATCTGTCTGTATAAATCGGTTTGTAAGGTTCTTATATTATACAGTTATACTAGCTGCACGCCACGGCTCCGCCCGGGTAGTCATCTATCGTTATTGAAATAATGTAAATTATCCATATTTTAAGTTGGATCAAACTGCACATGGTGTGAACACTTGATTAAAATCTGTTAAGTAGTTTAGGAGTCAGACGTGGACAAACAAAGTGACATATACTTACTAGTTTTTGCTCGTTTAAAGATATAAGATATATCTCCTATCGTAGCCCTTGCTAGTAAGCTTTGCTTAGTTTGGGACTAGATGACGTGTGAAATAATTATTTGTATTAATTTATTAATAAGCTGAACATTTGACTGACACGAAATAATTTGTAACAATGTTGGCACAATTACAATGTTAAAACGGAAACATGCGTCAAAATAGTTTTAACATATTTTCTCATGAAATTAAATACGACACAAATAATGATTGCAATTGTAACAATAATAAACCAATATAAAATTAATTTAAAGACTATGGAAAACTTATCTTTTTTTATTAGAAAATACATGACCGCTTTCCCTCTTAAAACTGCTTTTCGATCCAATTACAACTAATTGCTATGTAATACGACTCAAAACGCTTCTAAAGAGTCTAATTGAGTAAATAAATATTTGAGTTTTACCGCAACACTGACATAAATCTTTCCTAAGGGTAAAAAGTTTTGGAAAGGTCAAGCGTCCACTTATTAGCTCTTTATCGACCTCCACCCAAATATTGATTTAGCTACTTTAACTACAATGTAACATGACAATATACTTAGTCTGGCCATAAATACTGTTACACTTAATTATAAAAAAATATTACATTTGAATTTCGAATCTG
>NC_052127.1:6162345-6192933 GCF_012273895.1 Zerene cesonia
GTAATAAATGTTATTTGCAGTTAACAATTTTCTTTTTTCTTTATTACAATATTTATGGCAAGACTAGGTATATAATAAGAATAGGACATTCTACTAATAGTTGAAATGTTCTGAAATATGGTATCTGGTTAAAAGGTGTATTAAGTGCATAGTAATGGTGTATCTTGGGGTGGAGAGCCCTGACCTCAGGCGGTATGCTAGAGGCGGCTGGAACCTCATTTCGTTGATTGGGAAAAATTTTAAATACTGCAATTATCGAAATAGCGTGCATAAATTTGGGGATACTGGTGAATCAAGGACGGAAAGGCAGACAGCAAGGTCTTAGTAGCTAATGGGGTCCCGTTTCATTATTTGGGTACAAAATCCTTAGGAGCGCCGTAAGTCGGCCCCAGGCAGCGTAAATCCGAGCTATGCCGTATGCCTGTGTGTATGTTAAGCTACTGAACCGATGCTCATTAAACTTTCACTATTAAATAAAACAAAAAGTACAGTTTAGAGAGAAGAATAAATTGGTAAAACACCTTGTCCCATGGCTAAAGTCAAAAATGTCTAGAAAATTTCGATTGCCACAACTCGGTAATCCTATCCTACTTCCTACTAATATTAAAAATGCGAAAGTTTGTAAAGATGTGTGTGTGTTTATTGCTCTTTCACGCAAAAACTACTGAACCGATTGCAATGAAATTTGGTACGTAGACAGCTGACCAAATGGAATAACGTAAAGGCAAGGCTTTTTATCCCGATATTCTTACTGGATACGGACTGACGCGGATGCCGCGGTGCGCAGCTAGCTAGAAGCTAGTAGTCAATAACATAGTACTGATGAAAACTCCGACCCTTGTCAACACGAGATGATGATTTTCAATCTCTCACAGCATAAGTAGTATGTATCATATATCACAACATCTTTATTATATACACATACACATACCAAGACAAAACCTGCGCGCGGCAGCCCATAATAAACCCAACGTCAACAACGTCAAGCGCCTATTTTGCGTAAAAAGTCGTGATTAGTCAACGCTGAAACCATCCCAGATCCTCTGCCGAAAACCACAGGGAGAGACCCCTTTACTCCGCAACACCACAAACCACCGTATGGATTGCGCTGAAGTTTGGCATGCAGATAGATATAATGACGTAGGCATCCTAAGAAAGGATTTTGTTAAATTATACCCCCAAGGGGATAAAATACCCCTGAAATTTTGAACCATGAAAATTGAAAATATATTAGGACCACGCGGGCGAAGCTGCGGGCAACATGTTGTAAATAGTATAATGAATAAATCGAGTTTAAAATCCGTTTAAAAGTCAAATTTCTAAATATATTGAGCTGTATGGTATTAAGATATTTTCTTTGCACCAATGACGGTAATGTAAACAGTTTATATATTCGTCTGCCCATTCATCAGTTGGTTGAAGTCTTGTTTATAAAGTGCTCTATCAATTTTATTGGTTTTTGTTAAGAAATTGCTTTATGGAAATGTTTAGAGTTTAATTGTAGGATTAATACTAGACTCTCGTCCTGACTCCGCTCGGATATCAAGATTCCTGTTTTATCTCAAGGGAGAATTTAATCGGGATTAAAAGTATTCTATCATCCAACTCAGCTAATACCCCGTCTGTATACCAAGTTTCATCAAATTCCGATCAGTAGTTGCAGCGTGATTGACGGACAAACATCCAAACAAACAAACTCACACTTATAATATTAGTGTGATTTAAATGATTTGATAAGTTTTCAGTGTATAGATATCGTATGAACCTCACTCGCTTTTTGTTAGGTCGGTTTAAAATCTTTCAAGCGTCTTCTATAATACAAAAACATACTTTACGGTAGTATAGCGTCGAGCAACGCCTGCGAGCAGAAATTTATTATAAACTTAACTCCATGTAGCACTTAGTTGATCATCCGTTTGCAACATTGAAAAATAAATAGAATGATCAACGCTTTTAAACAACGATTCATTTCGGTTTTATTACTTACTCCTAATATATGGAAAGCACTGCTCATTTTTATAACACCAGGTCCTCCACCGAGTTTGTCTATCTGTAATCGTGATAAATAAACTGCTGCACCGATTATCATTGTTATTTAATGGATAGCATGGTTCTCCGGTATGTTTAGTTTTAGACTAATTACAATGTATTTGTCTATCGTAAAACAATTGGAAATTTAAAAAAATCTCGCTTACCGATATCTCGATATACTCTATTGTAAACATAAACACACTATCTATACAAATCAAAATGCATCGCCAAAGGCGTTGTGTTTACAAGTCGAGAAAGAACCGCGGTAGACCGATTCGGCTAATTATTTCGTTAAGGTTTTTATTAAGGCACACGGAAAATTGCTATCGAGAGAAAAAACGCACCATGAGTGAAACAAGGGCAGTCCGCTAGTTATGAGCATTTTTTATATCATACCGGGCAGTGGAACTGGTGGTTCGCCTGATGATTAAAGATCACCATCTCCGATCAACATTCGTAATGTAGTACCTCTGTAAATGCCTCTGCTCGCATTTAAAGGCTAAGGAAAGTATTGACGACTAGAAAGAAGGTTTTTTTTATGTTATCGTCGGCAATGAATCTGGTGAGTCGCCTGGTGGTAAGCGCTACCACCGCCCATGAACATTTGTGGTGGCGTAAGGTCGATTGCAGACCTTATGCCTCTTCAAATTGGAAAGGGATTAAGAAAGGATTGTCGAGAGGCATAAAGGAATTGGAAACTGTCAGGAAAAGGGAACGGAAATATTCGTAATATAAGTGAAATTTCCAGTTAAGTAACATGAGGCAGCTCTCTCAAATATTCATTTAACTGTACCTGCATTTTTACCAATTACAGACCATGCGAGAAAGTCTGCGGAGGCTGGCTTCCGACGACGGTACCAGTATGGTCATGAGGCGATCGAACTCGGGCAGAGTTAGGGTCGAGCTGTTAAACGGGGAGCACATTACTGTTGATGTAGACGTGAGTATGAGATAAACTATAATAAATAATGTCCTTAAAATCCTTTTACATAGGCGTAGACTTTACAGGCTAAATTACAATAAAATTCAATAAGTGTCACCCGTTTTGAGCTAGTTCAAGAGAACTCGCCTGAGTAGACAGGCACCAGCAAATAAGAATTTACCACGGATAGCATTATACTATGCTAATTAACCACCAAAAAAACGTGGTAAAAGCGTTTGCTTGAACGCGCTAATCTCAAGGACTACTCTACCGTTTTTAAAAATTCTTTCATTTATGACCGTTACATATGTACGTGGTCCTTCAGTGCTATGGACTATAAATGAACCACGGGGAAGACGGGGTGGAACGTCATTAAGATATTATTAAATAAATAAATACTTTTTGTAAGCAAAATATCAATAATTATTTTAAATTAACCTGTAATTTACATTCTAGCGTAAGGCCAACGGGGCAGATCTCCTAGACAAAGTGTGTGACAATCTGGATATAGTAGACAAAGATTTTTTCGGACTCTTACACGCACAGCGGGGAGACCCCAGGGTGTGGGTGGACTTAAAACGGCGCCTGTCCAAGACCTTTAGGAGTAAGTATTTTAACTGTTTTGTCTAAGCTTTGTCCTTGAAAATACGTTACATTACGTTACGTTACCTTACGTTACGTATGTGCTGATAGTTACGATACGTAGACGAATGAGCGAGATGTACCTATCTTGCTACAGTATCACCTGTGTTCCTTTTGCTGGATTATTACTAGCTGTTTCTGGTTTCTAAAAGCAAAAAATTCTAAGGCATTTTCATTTCTAAGGCACTTTCGAGTTCTGTACAAAGGGTAACTCTTTGTCTCTGTCCGTTCGTCCCACACCAGGCTGTATCTCCTGAACCGTGATATTTTCCAGTTGAAATTTTCAGACATGACATATTTCTATTTCCGCTATATTATTAATAGATAATTGACATTAAGCGGTTTTTTTATTACTAGTTACAAAGAGAGACCGATTTTTTGCTATTCGAGACAAATATTTTTGCTCTTTATTAACGGAACCTTTAGTATCGCGAGTCCGACACACACTTGACCGATTTTGTTATCTTTTACAGACGAACCATGGGACGTTCGCTTGGCTGTCAAGTTCTACCATCCGGAGCCGTCGGAACTGCAAGATGATGTCACGCGGTATCAGCTCAGTCTGGCCGTGAGGAGGGATCTCATTGAGGGTGAGTAGACCGGGGACCGTGTATGTGGATAGCTTATTTTGCTGTATGGGTTAAATAGTATCTTGTTATTCTAGTAATAGAAATGATTTATTATTAAATAATTACTTAAGTGTTTACTAGCTGCGCCCCGCGGTTTCACCCGCGTAAGTTCATATCCCATAGGAATATTGGGATAAAAGTTGCCTGTGTGTTATTCCAGTTGTCCAGCCATCTACGTACCAAATTTCATTGCAAACGGTTCCGTAGTTTTTCCGTGAAAGAGTAACAAACATACACATACATCGATCACAAACTTTCGCATTTATAGCTTTAGTAGGAAGTTGGATTAAAATTAGAAATTACAGCTGAATTATCTATTTGCTTGTTAAATAAATGCCTTACATTTCACACATTCAAAAATTCCTTAGTTGTCGACATCAAAAACATAGGCTTGCTTCAGAGTTAATTAATTTATTCTACGTTTTATGTCATTACGATAGCACACTGCAAAGCTTTGCCTATTTATTAAATTGCCTTACATACATGTAATACAACTTTTATTTAGCTGTGGTGGCTTAGTGGTGAAGACCTCGGACATAAAATCGAGTTTGAGGCCAGGCGAGCGTGCAGGAAATACATTGATTTTTAAATTTATCAACACTGCTCAAAACGGTGAAGGAAAACATCGTGTGGAAACCGACATGTCCAAGAATCAAAAGTTCGACGGCATATGACATCTACCACGCACTCGGCCAGCGTGGTGGATTATAACCCGATATATAGGCCCGAGACCTGGCCTCCTTTGAGGGTTCAGGCCACAGGATTGGGGAACACATATTGGCTTATGATGACGATGAATACGAAGTTAGAGTTCTCCTTGCAGGTCGACTCACATGTTCCCAAATCACGTACGCCCTGCTGGCGTCGTACGTGCTGCAGGCGGAGCTGGGCGACCGGGCGGGGCCCGTGAGCGCGAGCGCGCTGAGCGCGTGCCGCGCCGCGCCGCTGTGCGCGCTCGGCGACACCCAGCGGGACAACATAGAGCAACTGTACGCGAAGCACAAGTGAGACAATTTTTATAGATTTTCTATGATTTTTCGTAATTTTTCGTGGTTCGACCGGCTGGTTATTAGAATTAAAAATCGGTCAAGTGCGAGTCGGACTCTATGAAAGTTATGACAGCAAGATTTCTGTATAAAAATAACTTAGAAGAGCAGCAGCAAAAAATTTCGCCCATCCAAGTTCCACGCCAACCGTGGCTTAACCCCATTTTTTCTATTATAGCGGCAACAGACAATAAAAATGCGTTATCTTGAATTTTCCAATCGTCCAACTTAAATCTAAACTAATATTATAATGTTGTTGTTTAAACGCGTTAATCTCAGGAACTACCGGTCCGTTTTGAAAAATTCTATCAGTGTTAGATAGCCCATTTATTGAGCAAGGCTCAGGCTATGCACCACGGGCGAAGCCGGAGCAGACCGCTAGCTTACTTAAAAAGTGTAACAACACTCACAGAGGGCAAACACCAGCGGAGGCGGAGCTGAACTACCTGGAGAACGCGAAAAGGCTGCCGCTGTACGGCGCCGAGCTGCACGGCGCGCAGGACTCCGAGCATGTCGACATACAGATAGCCGTTAGTGCATCTGGAATCGCCGTGCTGCGGGACGGGTGAGGATATATACTTCATACTTTTTAAGTCACATTATGAAAGAAAAAAAACCTTTAATCAATAAATTATTCCTTTATTCCTCTCTTCAATCCTTCCTTAATCCCTTTCCTGCTTAAAGTCGGCAATCCATTTGTAGAGGCGTGGAGACTGCGACCGACCTAACGCCACTCCAAATGTTCATGGGCGGTGGTGGCGCTTACCATCAGGCGAACCACCAGCTCCACTGCCGACGAGTACAAAAAAAAATAGACATTAAATCCTTCAAAGATTGTAAATGTAAAGGAATCTAACCTCTATTCCAGTGTGATAATGAACAAATTCCCGTGGCCCAAGATCCTCAAGATAAGCTACAACAAGCGCATATACACGCTGCGGCTGCGTTCCAGTGAGTTCGACGAGTTCGAGACGCAAGTGAGTTTCCACCTGCCGTCCAGCCGGGCCAGCAAGGCTCTGTGGCGGTGCAGTGTGGAGCACCACATGTTCTTTAGGTGGGTCTTTTTTCAAGTGGTCACCACCGCCCATAAACACTTGCAACACTAGAGTTACAAGTACTTTGCCGGCCTTTAAGGGACATATACGCTCTTTTCTTACCATCATCATCAGCCCGTATGGTCCCACTGCTGGGACACAGGTTTCCTAGGGTTCAGGCTGTAATCCACGACGCTGGCCAAGTACGTGTTGGCAGATGTCATATGTCGTCTAACTTTTGATTCTTGGACATGTCGGTTTCCTCGCGATGTTTTTCTTAACTGTTTTAAATAGTGGCGATGTTAACATGAGCAGATACAAACAATCGATTTATTTATTGCACGCTCGCTTAGTCTTGAACCTTCGATTTTTCAATTTTAAGTCTGAAGTCCTCACCATTGAGCCATCATTCTTAAGAGTTACTAGTTTTTAATGCAGTACAAAAGAGCAACTACCGAGTTCCTTGCCGGCTTGTCCTATCCATTTTTAAAAAAGAGAGGTTCTCAAATCGATTGCGGTTTTAATGTGTTTTATCTTCTGACTCTTTACTGCGTAAACCGATTTGAATGATTCTTTTTTTATTTGAAAGATTCCCCTATGGTCCCATTTGGTCTAGTTTTGGAAATTTAATGCTGGTACTTAGTTTTGTGTAAAAATTAATTATCCTAATTATCCTACTAAGCTTGATACTTTTTCACACGAAAACCACTAAACAGATTTCGAACAACACATGAACTATAGAAACAATTGATTTTGCCCGTGGGTTCGTCCGCGGGTGTAACGCGGCGCAGCTAGTTCACTAATTTTCAATATACACCGTTATACTATATTCTTTTCTTCAATACACACACTCACACTCTTACACCCAAACACACACACATATCAATATACCATACATTTTAGTCGGACATACAACATATCATACATTTAGAAGTAATCTGAGAATACTTAATAGTATATTTACCCTTTTGTAATAAAAAAATATACCAATATATTAAAAGTAGGCACACACATACCCCTCCCCACCTCCCCACACACGCGCGCACACACACACTCACGAAACAAATAAAGCGATTGGTACATATGGTGGTATTGTCGCGGACGCACAAACAAAAGAATATGTACAAATGGCGGTCTTATCGCTAGGTAGCGATCTCTTCCAGACTACCATATAAAATAAAAAGAGAAACGTTTTAGAAATTCTTTTAAGTAATTACTTAAATGAATTAATAAAATAAAATATAGTAACATACGAAATAAACGTTGTGGTACTGTGTGGCGCAGACGCGAGCGGGCGACGGCGGTGGCCCGCGTGGCGCGGCTGCCGCGGCTGGGCTCGCGGCGGCTGGCGTGCCGCGCCACGCTGCGCCAGCTGCGCGCGCGCCGCGCCTGACGCCGCCCGCTGCTCTAGCGCTTCTCTAAAGCGGGAATATAGGAGAAACTGTGTTTATTTAGAAATTAAAAACTTTTTAACGGATTTTAAACGTGATTTATTCAAAAAACTAACTATATTTTTCGTTGAAAAACTGTATTTGAAAATAAATTTAAACAAATATTAACCTTTGATTTTTCCCTTTTCTCTGAAATTATTAGACTGGTTCGAAAAATAATTATATCATTTATATAGTATATATATATATTTAAACAAGTTTTTACAGTTTAACTGTATTATCTATAAATATAACAAATCGTCTTTGAACAATGTCAAAGCTATTTTTGGAATCTTATCAAACAGAGATTATGCCATCCAAAAACCTTTGTTATGACACATCCATAGTGGAGGCCTTTACCAAGTGACGCTGCGACAGCGAGCGACATCCTGTCCGTATCTCTCGTGAGCAATATTAAGCGTCAATTCGTTAGCGGCACGACAACTTCTGTCGTAGCGTGGTTCGTGGTACGGGTCTATAAAAATTGAGAGAAATAAATAACTGTGATAGTTTGTTTGCATTATTTATCTCGATCTGTTAGCCTTTTCATAACTACATCTATTACATTGAAGATTTAACACTAGATTTATCATAGAAATTTAGTCCTAGCTTCGACTGACTTGAATGTCCTATTGTAGCTTTTTCACGTAAAAACGGCTGATCAGATATTGATGAAATTGGACACTCGGTGTACGATAATTCTTTATATTTATTTAATACTATAAATTCGTAGCAAACTCGACTAAGACTCAATTTAGAATGACCATTACAAATCAATTTCGAGTCAAATGTCATTTGAAAAATAAGTAATAATGATTTATATTAGTATATCTGTATCAAGGTTGTTTCTTAAACACAGATTATAAATTTAATAGCTGAGACGTCACGAAATGGCGCCGATTCAATCCTATTCTTAGAAACACATAGTTTGAATTTTCATCTTGCGACACGTATTAAATTGATAATAATAATAATACAAATGATTTATTGCAACCAAACAACATACACAATAATAAAAACAATTACAAAAAAAAAAAAAAAAATTGCATCAATCTCCGTACAGCCGTATTGCAGTGAAGCAAATATATTTTCACATTCGTATTTTATACATACGTTTTAAGTTATATTTTTATTTCTTAGTTTTTACGGTAAATAATTGTATATGTTTTGTTGGTATACTTTGGTAATTATATAAATTTCCACATATTTTTAAACGTCTCTATATTGTGCCTAGACTGAGATAAACCATCCATTATATTTACAATTATTATATACTATTACGCAAATCAACTCATACCCTGTCTGTAAAACAAATTTCATCAAAATCCGTTTAGTAGTTTCAGCCTGATTGATGGACAAACATCCAAACAAACGAACTTTCGTATTTATAATATTAGTGTGATAGTGTGATTACATGAATATTCTAAAACCAACAGTTTGTCCATTTTGTCCTGTGACTTTTAGTTTATATTGCTTGACGGTCTCATTCGGGATATGTAAGTATACATAACCACATATATAGCACTCAGGGATCACATACACATCCAACTGTGAAAGAATTTTTGCAATCGGTCCAGTACTTCCTGAGATTAGCGGGTTCGAACAAACAAACTACAGCGTTATATTATAGTCTGTATAATCCATGCCAATTGATACAAAATAGGCCAAAGTGTATTGACCTCTTCAATGAAGCAAAACTATATTTTTGTTCTATGTAATTAATTTAAGACTTTATGCACCAATCCCATAAATAATAAATATTACGAAGCATAAATATTATCAAATAGATGTCCCCAATGCGAGGAAACAAGCCTGTTATGAGAGTTGAGGGATTTCCGTGACGTGCTAAAGCAGTACTAATTCCAATGTGGAAAAGAGACACTAGACCTATAGCTCTGTCTTTTTCACACTGGAATCATTACTGCTTCAAGACGTTACATCGCACGTGCCGGATTTTTCAATATGTTGTCCCTTACCGATTAGTGCTGAGATAGTATATACATAAATAGATATATCAAGTGCCATTCAAATGTTATATAAATAAATGTGTTTATACAACCTGTTTTTTATTTCAACCCCTTTAATTATCGTTATATTAATAATTGCGTAAACGACGTAGGAATCCTCTAAATATTAATTATTGAGATAACAATACGAGAACTTTTGGTTTGGTTTGGTCGTGGTTTTTTTTTATGTCACCGTCGGCAATGGAGCTGGTGGGTCGCCTGATGGTAAACGCTACCACCGCCTATGAACATTTGGAGGGGCGTAAGGTCGTTTGCAGACCTTACGTCTCTCCAAATGGATTGCTGACTTCATATTAGGTAGGGATTGGGAAATGATTAATTAGAAGAATAAAGGAAAGGATTGGGAAGGGTAAGGAAAGAGAAATGGGCCTCCGGCTCCCCCACTCACCGAACGAAACACAGCAGTATGCTACTTCACGCCGGTCTTCTGTGGGGAAAATACTGTTATCATTTAGGGGTATGAGAAATAGATGTTGGCCGATTCTCAGACATACCCAATATGCACACAAAATTTTATAAGAATCGGTCCAGCCGTTTCGGAGGAGTTTGGGAACTAACATTGTGACACGGGAATTTTATATATAAGATAATAAGATATCGTATTAGTCATTATTCAATTAAGATCCCAACCAGTATCCGATCTGCAAGCTTTATGGAAATTACTCTGTATTGAGTAACTTTTATTTTTGTAAAGCATTCTAAAACGTTACAATTTTTTTTAATAAATGCCGTGATTATACATAAAATACTAGCTACGCCCCGCGGTTTCACCCGTGTAAGTCCCTATCCCGTAGGAATATCGGGATAAAAAGTTGCCCAAATATTATTCCAGTTGTCCAGCTGTCTACGTACCAAATTTCATTGCAACCGGTTCAGTCGTTATTGTGTAAAAGAGCAAAAAACACACATCCTTACAAACTTTCGCATTTATAATATTAAAAGGATGACAATCAAATTCAATACTAAGAGTATCTTTGGTCGTGAACTTCACCGAAAAAAATATTGAAATTTAAATGAGCTACAAATTCTACGGAAAATCCCGAAATATATCATATAACGTATTAGAATCCCTCAATTATTTAATTTTAGTTTTATAGCATTGAAATACTTTTTTATAAATGAGAATTTTTTTGAAAGAATAGAAAAAATTCGATCACGGGGCGGGATTCGAACCTGCGTATCTTGCCTAACCGTAGCAACGCCTAGCCTCTCGGCCACCCGTGGTCCCGCCAAAGTAATCGAATTCCTTCTACTCTTTCGGTTTCATGTGCCTAAGGGCCTTTGCCCTCAATTATTGTTTTGTAAATATATTCAATGTACAGAAAGTTTTGTATTCTATTAGATCATGGTATCTTATTTACGTCTTTTGTTTGCTTGCACATGTCTCAGTTAATCTGATATATATGACAAATAATCGTCAAATTTTATCATCCGGTTTTCAAGGTTCGCAAGAGCATAGATTTCTTATTTATTTCACCACCCGTTCATTTTCGACACAGTCTCTTCGGGACTGTAAATATAATAACCCAAGGGTTTCGACATGCGTGCTTCAAATATACTTGTATTTGTTATAAGGTAAGTGACCTTTAATTATATTTTATTTATTTGTTGATGAAAGAAAAGGATTTTTGTCAAAATCGTCTTCTATTTCCCGAACCATTTACCATGATAAAGATCACTCATTAAAAGGAATACAGTACCCTGTATTAGAGGTATCTTTTGTAAAATTTTACTCAATAACATTACTCAATTCAAATCATTTATTTAATTCTTTAAATGATTTTTTTAAACTATTTGATATTTTTATATGATTGGAACGCTCCTAGTAAGCAAGAAAATGCTTATGTCAGGAGGTTCACATTTTAGGTGTATGTATGATACAAGATGAATTTATACAATGCAAACGAAACAGAGACAATAAAAAAATATTTTAAAATCATTGTTTTCGATCGTTTTCTTTCATTATTAAATCAATGTTTTTAAGTTAATTTCATGTAATAAGTTTTAGATCTTTTGTAACTGCGAATAAAATCTCGTGAGTTATTGTATTAGCACATATTTCTTAATTTAGCACTCGGGTGTCAATTTTTTTATTCCACGTTACGCTTTTTACACGCTTTTTATTAGCTTTACCTGTATGTTTGTTTGTAACCGACTTCTTTGCCGCGATTTTGACCCACTTTAAACGGCCAGATTTCGTTCAAACTTTGTAGATTTATTGAGGACCGATGACAATACACTAATTTGATAAAATTATTCCATTTTTCAATTTGCAAAATATGATAAAAGCGTGTTTTTTAGTTTTTTTTAAACTATTATAATATATTATTTATTTATACATGCCCCGCCGTCCTTCTTCGAATTTCCGGAAAATTAAAAATTCAAGAAATGCCCCTTGGGCTTTTACTTAACATAAAAAATACTTCCTCCACTACCCGCAGGTAACATTAACTTTAATTACGCCATACGTTTGTATTACGTGGATAAGATAGTAATAGTCTGTATGACTCATTCCACCAACAAGAACTGTCTCTTCATGATGATTGGTTTTGTTGCAGCGCACTGACGCTTTCATCATGTTCTGGGAGGAAATTTCCACCTGGCTTCAAGTTTGGAGCAGCCACTGCGGCCTACCAGGTCGAGGGTGCTTGGAACGTAAGCGGTGAGTGGTCAACGCCCTTCTAAGTAACCGCGAGGCGTTATTCCAAATTTCTCCTGATTCTAGCGGGAAATAAGTAAAGTAATAATTTCTTAGGCAAGCCCTAGGAAATATTTAAATTAGAAGGTATATTTTTTGTTAATTCATTTATTTGAAATATGATCGAGATTTTTCTGATTCAGTAAATATATTATTAAGCAAACAACGGGAAGTTATAAGATGCTGCGAACTCGATGTGATATGTGACGTGTTTTATTTATTTTAGGTTTGTTTGGATAAAATGTTATCTATTATATATAGGATAGGATATATTATATTATAATGTATCCTATCCTATCCTATCCTCCTAACATTATAAATACTAGTCCTACTAATATTATAAATGCGAAAGCATGTAAGGATGCGTGTATGTTTGTTACTCTTTCACGCAAAAACTACTGAACCGATTGCAATGAAATTTGGTACGTAGATAGCTGGACAACTGGAATAGCACATAGGCAAGCACTTTTTATCCCGATATTCCTACGGGATATGGTCTTACGCGGGTTAAACCACGGGGAGCAGCTAGTAAAATATGTGAGTATCGTGTTGGTATTGTACCAAAATTAAATTTTCATAAATAATAGCATTCACATTTTAAAAAACTTTCACTAGCGACGTGGTAATTTTAGATTATGGCATGTGTCTATGCTTAAATCTCTAAAATTACGCAATAAATTTTGATAGGGTTTTTGTTAATAGATAGAGTTATTAAAGGGGAAGGTTTCTGTGTATAATAACAAGCATTTAATAGTGGAGAAATACTATTATTTTTGAGGGATTCGCGTGCGAAGCCGCGGGCAAAAGTATAATAATAATACAATTATAAAATATAGTGTAAAGTCAAGGGTACAAGTAGGTCCAAGTAGGTCGATCGAATCGAACCCAGTACCCTAGTTCTACGCTCACGTGTTAACCACATTACCTAGGAGGCGCTCAATAAAACACAGCAGGTTAGTTAACCGTCATCGTCAAAGTGACTTTTCTATTATCCACACGTGACCTTGATTACTTCTACAAATTGTATCGGATAAAATTATTCACATTTCATTTTTGCAATCAAAACACGTCAAAATACGATAACTTTGAGATAAAGCAGAGCTTATACAGTTCAGTCTTATCGTATTTGTTTATATCATGATTGAAGTGTTGTATATCTGTGTAATACATGACTTGGGGATCACTTCAAGAAAAAAGCGTACTCGTCCCTTAAAGGCCGACAACACACCCGCAACTCTCCAGGTTGCGTGGACGCCTATGGGCGGCGTTAAACACCGCTCATCGGTGACGCGCCTGCTCGTTTGCTCGCTATTATAATAAAAAAAAATCTTTACACATACATTTTTGTGTTCCGTACCCAAACGGGACCCTATCATAAGATTTCGCTGGCCGTCTGTATGTCACCAGGCTGTCTCTCATGATGGTGATAGCATGACAGTTGAAAATTTCAGAAATGATGTATTTCTGTTGCCGCTATAACAACAAGTAATAAAATATCCAGGTTATGCAACGGTTGCCACGGTCATAAATTGGATGGGCGACCTTTTTTTTCAGCTGCTCGTTAGCTTAGTGTCGCGTGCCCAATGCACGTGACCGACTTTTATAAATCGTTGCCCTGTGTCCTCGGCCATTAAGGAATTGGTCAATTTAATGTACTTATTGTTCTTAGTTGTCATCATTTATCATCCCTGTTTATTTCGGCAAAAGTTAATCTTTTGCCCGCGGCTTCGCACTAAAACTTTACTCTACGCACGCATATAAACTTTACTCTTGAATCGCTTTATATATTAAATCAAAATCCAACAAGATCCTTATCGCAGTTTTTAAAATCATGTCAATTTTACATTTTAAATCTACATGTGTAATACCTACATAACAATGATGCTAAAGAATGCACCTACATTCTATTATATATTTGGTATTTATTATCATATTGTTTTATATCTATGTTCTTGTCTGTTAATATAAATTTAATAATAAAATTCATCTTTAAAAATTATTATTATTCGAAAACTTAAAGATAAAAGCCCAAGCATATGGGACACGTTCACGCATGACCATCCAGAGCAGATCTTGGATGGTTCCAACGGAGACGTCGCCTGCGACTCCTACCACCTTTGGGAGCAAGACATCCAACTAGCTAAGGACTTGGGGCTGCATTTTTACAGGTGAATTTTAGAACAACAGTTATAAGGCATTTTGTTAAATAAAATATATAGATTTATAAGTTTTTGTGAATGGTAATGTATGTTGACAATATTGTGATAATTTTGAAAATAGTAATAACTAAAATGTTCTTGTAATTAATAGATTTTCGCTGTCATGGCCACGCCTCCTGCCTAACGGTTTTGCCAACCACATAAGCGAAGATGGTTCACGATACTATAACAATCTGATCGACGGTTTGATAGCAAATGGCATTGAGCCCATGATCACGCTCTTCCATTGGGACTTGCCGCAGAATCTGCAGGATTTAGGTGAATAGACTTTGACTATAACATATTTAAGGAACCACAAAAACTACAGACCTTAGTTAACTGAGAAGGTAACCGAATGAGAAATTTTGAAAGAATAGAAAAAATTTGATCACGAGGCAGGATTCGAACCTGCGTTTCTTGCCTAACCGTAGCAACGCCTAGCCTCTCGGCCACCCGTGATCCTGCCACAGTAATCGAATTTCTTCTACTCTTTCGGTTTCATGTGCCTAAGGGGCACCCCACGCCATCTATTGAGATGATTAAGAACCATCACAACCAATACGAAACATTATTTCAATGATTACAATATTGTATCGATGGAACGCGGCCTTTGTTAAATTTAATTTTTAGTTTTATAGCATTGAAATGCTTTATAAATGAGAAATTTTGAAAGAATAGAAAAAATTTGATCACGAGGCAGGATAAAACCGTAAAGGTAACCGAATGTTTGCAAAGTCATAGGATTTTAGGAAAGAGAAATTTTGTCAATACGCGTATGGTTCAGTCAAAACCACACACATTCCTGTAAAAATCAAATAAAAGTAGTTCGGCAAATACTCTTTAAAAAGACTTTGGAACCGATTAAGCAGATAATATTATATTACGATCTGAAATAATTATTCAGTATCAGAACTTATATATTATATTTACATTATAAGTTCTTATTAGCCAATTAGTTATTTAAGACCAAAAACTACTGGTTTTTAAGTTCTTTCGATAGATACCTGGATATCTACTCAATGAACTAAGTAGCGACGGTAGGTAACTTGTTTTTAACATCATAGAGAAATAAAAGTCCAACTTTTAGGCCATTATAATTTATAATGATAAAAAATTAGTAAAACTCCCTACAGGTGGCATGACCAATCCACTCATAGCGGAATGGTTCGGAGCCTACTCTCGTGTGGCCTATACTTTATTTGGTGATAGAGTCAAAACTTGGTCTACCTTCAACGAACCTCTAGCTATTTGTGACGTGGCCTATGAGGGTGGTAAGCTTGCTCCAGGAATAGCTAGTCCAGAAACAGGCATTTATTTATGCGCTAAAAACCTGATGATAGCCCATGCGACGTCTTATAGAATTTATAATGAGGAATTCAGGGCGAAGTATAATGGTGAGTAAAGGATGTTTTTTTCTAAACACTGCAAAAAAAAAGTAGGTTATTAAATAGTAATTTTTTTTGTTTGTTAACTGGTCAACTAGGTCAACCGATTTTTACGATTACTCCTATTTTTATTTCCTATTTATGTCACCTATTTTGATTAATAACTATGTCTATTTGTCGCCTCATAAAAATAATGCTTATAATTGAAATAAATAAAAAACCTACAATTTTATATAATTTATATACTGATAGGTAGTGACTATTCAAAATGATAATATAAACTGAATTGCAGGTAAAGTCGGCATAGTCAACCACCATGTGTGGTTCACTCCATACTCTTCTGAATACGAAGAACTCACTCATCTTACCAGAGACCTTGTAAGTGCTAATAACTCCAAATAAAATCCCTACCAATGCTATTATAAATGCGACACTAACTCTGTATGTCTCTTCTTCACGCCTTCATTTGAATTTGATTTTGATTTGGATGTGAAATTGAAAAAATTTAACGTTTATTCAGGGATTTTTGTACTCCCACCCCATATACTCGGAGACGGGTGGGTGGCCGCCCAGCGTTGAGGCTTTTGTAGCTAGCAAGAGTGAGAAAGAAGGATACTCCACGTCTAGGCTACCTAAGTTTACTGCTGAAGAAATTGAATTTGTGAAAGGTATGAATGACATACGGATGGAGTTTTGCAATGTTGCTAAATATATACAGAATTGAAAGTACTTGAAGGATAAGTAATAGAAGTACTTTCAATACTGTAGATAAAAAATAATACTCAATTTCTCAATTGAAAAATAAACATTCCATTATTTTGACAAGAAAGCTTAAAGATTTCCTATAATTCACTTACTGAAAACTTAAAAACACATTCTTTACTTTTATTTCATTAATCGTTTGGATATTTTACCCTACATAGGGATGAAATAGGTCTAGCTAACTTGACAAATTAAAGTTAAATGAATATTGTTTGGAAACATTTGGTTTAAAAACTTATCGCCCGATATTTGCTTATGTAGGTACCGCTGACTACTATGGTTTTAACTACTACACATCCCGATTGGTCCGCGAAGCCAACAACAGCACCGTTTTCGCCTGGCCGTCCAATGGGAACGCTGAGCTGAATGTGGAACTGATCCCAGATCCCAACTGGGACGCTGGCTTGGACTGGCTCGTGGTGAGGTTCTAGTGCTTTGTCTCTATTCTTGAATAATAATAATATCTCTTTTTTTTGTTCTTTATGTGTACAAAAACATGGAAGTTTAAACATTACCCCTTTAACAATACCAGACCCATAGTTCCACGTTTAATACATTTTTTTTAATGATAAAGCATTTATGACGTCAGGCTCAGAGTAAAACAAATTATCAAATGAATTGAGCAAGTTTAATTTGAACCTATATAGTAATCGGCTACTGAGTTTACGTCGACTTGTTTAACTTTAATTTGATATGACCAACTATGCACCGAATTTTACCGTATCAGAAATCTACTACTACTGTATGGTAATGATAATATGTTCGTTGCTCCACCAATTAATGGAAACTTTCATCACTACATAGTATAAAATAAAGTCGCTTTCTCTGTCCCTACGTCACTATGTATGCTTAAATCTTTAAAACTACGCAACGGATTTATATGGGGTTTATTTTAATTAATAGAGTGATTCAAGAGGAAGGTATTTAATAGATGTATAATACATAAACATATAAATGTTTACAATGAACGCGTGCGAAGCCCTGGGCAAAAGCTAGTTTCTATATAAAACGCCCGCGTAGTAAAAGGACATACCATACACAGACACAAAAATCATATCATCGTTCGTTACGGCATTTATCACACTAGTAAGTATTATCACATTCTTACACTAGATTATTCCATTGTTGCCCTGAACCCTCATAAGAGGCCCGAGTCCCAGCAGTGCGAACACATATGGACTCATGATGATAATAATGAAATTATTCCCAGAGCTATCCTCCCGGTATCCGCGCGCAGCTAAATCTGATAAGGGAATATTACGGGAATGTCGAGATTATCATCACGGAGAACGGTTTCTCCACCTCCACTGATGAGTTGGACGACGTCACCAGGACGCAGTACTTCCGGGACCATCTGGAGCAGGTCAGATATCATCTAAACTAATATTATAGAGGAAACATTTTAGGTGTGGGAGTCGGGACCGGGGAAGTACTTCACCTTCAGGGACTGATGTAGGTTGTTCTATGATTGGGGGCACTAGAGACTCTGGGGTCCTACAGGAATACTACTTTTGCATAGTTTTTACTAATCTATATAAAAGAAAAATCAATTTCTGTTCGTTAGTCCCGCTAAAACTCAAGAATGTCTGAGCCGATGTTGATGCATTCACTATAAGTAATCCAAAAAAGGTTTAAAAGTCGGAACAATAAGGAAAATGATATGCAAAACATATCCACAAACTGTAGAACTGCCATATACAATATAATATAAATAATATACAAATACCGATTGCAATGTTGCACCTTTAAAAAACCACCACTGCCCATGAACATTCTATTGTGGGAGTCGAGCACGCTTCGGCACCAATTAAGCCAGCTCGCACCGGGAAAGTACCACACCCCCACAGAAAACCGGCGTGAAATAGTGGCATGCCACTGTGTTTCGTACGGTGAGTGGGGGAGCCGGAGGCCCGTTTCCTTTTCCTCACCCGTCCCAGTCCATTCCTTCTTTCCAGTCGTTAATCCTTTCCTTTTCCCTTACCCCATAAAAGCGGGCAACGCATTCACGGAGGCACTACCTTTGCGAATGTTTATGGGCGGTGGTGATCGCTTACCATCAGGCGAACCACGAGCAGAAAAAAAAAACAAAAATTCGCAGAGCCTTGCCCACTTTTAAGGGGTAAGAGATAACGAAATTTACGGGACGGGAACAAAGGAAAGGATGAGAGGAAGCATCCATACTCCATAATCTAGAACTGAATTTATACTGTCAGGTGCTGTTAGCTAACACAGAGGACGGCGTCAATGTGACCGGGTACACCGCGTGGTCGCTCATCGACAACTATGAGTGGAACAGCGGATATACGTAAGTGCCATCTGTATTTTACCCCACTTCTAGCTATCTACACTAATATCATAAAGAGGAAACTTTTGTACTTTTGTCTGTTTGTAACGTTTAAACCGATTCGTTTCGGTTAAAAAATTATTTTACCCTTGGAAAGCTGGAACTTCACTGTGTGACATAGGCTATATATGTACTACGGGGGAAGCCGGGGCGAGAAGCTAGTTATGTTTATATAAGAATTTTCAGATAAGAAATCAAACCTATGACAAAACGAAATGCTCCTACCTTACCAGCGTCACTTGGTTACGGTCAGATTGTTTTCATTCGTTTCGGCTTTAGAGTTATATTTGTCTAATACTATATAGATTGGTTACATATATACTAGTATTTTAATCAGTAGTATTTTCTAACTAGATAGATATAATTAATGATCGCAAATGTTTTTTACCCTCAGGTCTAGATTCGGCATAGTGCGTGTGGATTTCACGGACCCGCTTCGCTCGCGCACGCCTCGCGCGTCCGCAGAGTACTACGCTGACGTTATCCGCCATCACTCCCTATAAATGATGCCGTTTCCACTATTTGATTGTTTTAAATAAAATGTTCAAGAGCATCTTTCTCGAGTTTTCAATTAAATTCAATTAAATACCAGTTCAGTTCATACCCAGAAGTTCCGGCTCAAGTTCTAAATGAACTCATATAATACACAATTCGATAACACGATCAGTCAATAAAATTCACAAAAAACACAGAAAATAATCCTGTATTGTATGTCAATGAAAATACTTGAAGGATCTATCTAGTATCTACAGTACCTACCCCCTGTTGTGTTTATCTTAAATCTTTAATCTATTCTCTCTTGCTGTTATCAATGATGCGGATATCTTATCCGCCTGCGTCGTGTGTGCAACAAGTGGAAAAAATGCCTTTGTGTTTATATGATAAGATACATCTTTAAATGCGTGCGTGCGTTATAAGAGGAAAATATATAATTTACTATATTTAATATCTTGTGCATCTTCTGGTTAAATATTGTTTGGATGAGTAATTGTCATATATTTATAACTTTATTCAGTCAAAACTTGTTTATGTGGAATCCTATAAAACATCACGAGTCGCACGCCCGACCGAGTACGTCCCCTCCGTCACTATATATACATAAAATTTCTGTGTCACAATAATTGCCATGCTCCTTGATTCCGACTGATTTTTATTCAAAATCATCGGTACGGTGACAATCGGTTTAAAAATTATGTTTTGCTCCCCTGGGTGATAAGTATTTTTCAGAATAATGCGTGCTAGGTCAGCTGGTGCGGGTGTAGATATAGATAAAGAGTAATAGAGGTGTAGATATGCACTGTGCTCAGGAGATATCGCTTATCGTTCAATGGTTAATTATAGCTAGCAGCAATGGTAGTACCATTAAATAAAAATAAGATTAAGGATACGGCGCATTTACAAAAAACTTTTTTTTATAATTTTTCTCTGTCTGTCTATTGCTTCTGGCTATTGTCTGGGATGGCAGGACAGAGTATGACGAGAATTTCACTGGTAGATAGCTCATATAGAAAAAGCTAAGGCTATAAAATAAAATGCTTTATAAAAGAAAAACTCATTCACGCGTGGGAAACTGCGGGAATCAGCTAGTACCAACAACACCGGCCAATTACGAGTTGCTCACCTACCGACAGTATGCTAGCCATGTTGTTGTGTGTTTAAGCTGTATTAAGAGTATTTCGCCTTTAGGTACAATAAAATTAGTTACGTGTACAATCTGGAGGTCTTCAAGAGAAGAGAATACCTTCTAGGGAAGCGCGCTTCATTTTAGACCACATCTTAGCATACCATCAGGCGAATTGTGCTCAAGCGCTTCCCTATCATCAATAAAAAAAAAAATAGGTGTATGTTATAAAATTCCACCTTGTCTTGTTCCGATGTACGGGCGAAGCTGGGGCAGAGATTCATACTAAAATAAAATACAAACTACAAAGTAAACACATCGTTGAAATGGCGCTACATATATTTTGATTTTAATTCTTTTTGGTTTTTTTTTTTAGAAATCCATTACTCTGAAAAAGGTTCTAACAGACAGCCCGACAGCCACAGACACGGAAAACGAATCTATAGAGTATAATGATACACCACTTTTTTTCCTATTTTATACTATATCATATTATCCAATGCACGTGTTGAAACATCATAAATAATAATATAAACAAACCGCACGATAAAAATGAAAAGCATAAATTCTTCGTAATCTCCATGGATATCTTTGAAGTGGTTTTACCGCAAAAATTAAATATAGCTACATATATATAACTGTTTTATCTGATAGCGTATGAATTTATATTCAAGGTCACGTTGGGAGTGACATCTGGAGAAAACCTATATGATGTGTGTATGGTATGTATTATCATGTTTTAGTTTAATTATTCTATTGTTTGTTCCAAGGACAACGACATCCTATACTACTAATATAATAAATGCGAAAGTTTGTAAGGATGTGTGTGTGTTTGTTGCTCTTTCACGCAAACATATAGGCAACTTTTTATCCCGATATTCCTACGGGATACGGACTTACACGGGTGAAACCGCGCGGCGCAGCTAGTCTTACATATTCCGATCTTAAAATTCAATAGACAAATCAAAGACAAATCCTAAGTCATAAAACAAAAAGTAAAGCTACTTTAATAGAGTGAAGCTAATATGATAGAGCATAAACTAACGTCATATAACAAATACAGACTAAAAACAATTCTTTTTTTTCTCAATCAAAGCTGTAATAAAATTTAAAGTAACCTATTCACATATTTTATCATTTGTATGTATTTAATTGTTATTTATTTTTATTACAAATAACTTAAGTTCAACTAAAAAAAAAGTTTTAATACACATTTCTAGCCGACATAGCAACAAAGAGGCGACCGTTGTTGCTATGTCATTATGCAGCATAATTTTGTTTCTTTATATGTATTTTATTTACATTTTATTTAGCTTATCTTTTCCATTTCTATTTCAGGAATGACGTCTTAGTAAATAATGTTCACTCTGATGGGCACTTTCTGACTTATAATAATCAAAATCCGGAACATCTATCAAATATCATTAATTTCTCTGTCTTAATATATATAAATACTTATCACGTTTGTCCACGATGTACTCCTAAACTACTCAACCGATTTTAATCAAATCTGTAAGTCGTGTGCAGTTTGACACAACTTAAAAGATATATAGCTATAGATGTATTACTTCAATTAGGGCAAATAACTATCCGAGCGGAGCCGGGGCGTGCAGCTAGTATGTTTATAAAAAACTAATATTATAAATGTGAAAGCTTGTTTGTTTGGATGAATATTCGTCAATCACGCTGAACCTTTTTAAAAAGTTAAATTTATTAAACTGGAAAAATCTTGATTTGTCCAAATCATTAATGTAAACCCATTTTGTTATCTTGTCAATACTATAATTAATGCCATTTATGTGCTCATGCATAGAATTCTTGTTAACAGTTACAATAAAAAAATGTCGTCACCAAATAAGGTGCACTTGTGATTTGTTATATTTACTATGTCATTAATGTACATTGTATAATACAAAAAGAATTGAACCAAGGACACTGCCTTGCGGTACGCCATATTTTGTTTTTTTATAGTCAGAAAAATAATGTTTAATTTCATAGTCTTTATTTACTTTAGAAACTTCTGCACATTGTTGTCTATTTTTAAGGTAAGTAAAGATACGATTCTATTTTTCTTTTTTAATAATTTAAAATGGAAATGTAATTTTAAAGGTAAGGTCAAAAAAGAAAGCTTTAGTTAGTATATGTTAATTAAAATTTTATCAATAAGAGTGTATATAGCCCTTGTGGTTGATTTCAAAAGGGGTTCGAAACCCGGCGAGCGTACAGGAAATAAATAGAAGTTTCAATCATTCTACACATGTGGATAGTCCATCACCATTGCTCGAAACGATGAAGGAAAACATCGTGAGGAAACCGGCAATGTCCAAAAATAAAAAGTTCCACGACATGTGACATCTGCCAACCCGCACTTGGCCAGCGTGGTGGATTATGACTTGAATCCTTATAGGAAGCCTGTGTCCCAGCAGTGGGAACATGTATGGACAGATGATGATGATGAATTAGCATTATAATGCTTTGAATAAAGAAATTACATTTAAAACCGAAAATAAACTAAACGAATAATAATATATTATAACTTAATTATTGTCCTAATTGAATAATATATTTTAAGCGTAATTACCTCAACATTTATATCTCAATTTGATGATTTAATTACTTAAACATAAACTCATATATTTCACTAGCGATCCGCTCCGTCTTCGTCCATGGTACATATTATGATGGGCTATAATCTATCTCTATATCATCTTTCATACGGATACAATACGGGATTTCGCGCGAAAGAGTAACAAACATCCATATATCCATCGATCCAAAGCATTATTATGTATTGAATATTATTATGGATCTATCGATCCATACCTACAAACTTCCGCGTTTATAATATTAGTAGGATAAAATATAAAATAAATAACAAAAACTTTTCGTAGAGTTTGTAACCTGTGATAAAAGAATATATAAAAGGGCAATATATTTTATATTCTCGTAATTATATTTTTACACTTATTATAAATTTAAATTATCTTTATTGTAAATTACTTTTAATCTTTATCTTATCCATATGCTTGGTAATTTTCAACCGACTTCAAAAAAGGAGGAGAAACGACTGTATCTTTTTTGGCTATCTCACCTCAGAACTTTCTACCAGGTGAACCAATTATGTTGATTACTTATGTTGCAATGTCCCAGAGAGCTACCATTTTTAAACTATCAACAAAAAAATGCTAATCAGGATGTTTTTACAAGCTCTTGTTTGCAATCTTATTTCTTCGATCGGAAAACTAATTGAGGTTCTGCTTAGACGATCAAGTTTTCAAAATGAAATAACAACATATTTACAGGCTGTATTGTGTTCAAACTTATAATCAATCAATATAAAAAAAACGTAATTAAAATCCATCCAGACATAATGTACTTTCTTTTAAAATGCAATATACATAATGTAATTTTTTACATTTTATCGTACGTCTTTCTTTATTTATTTATATGAGTGTAATACATTACTAAATGTATCACATGACATTAACTATATATCTATGATACATCATGAATTATCGCTTTATTTAATCGTGCTACTTTACAAGGTTCTCAACCGCAGCATAGATTTTTTATTTATTTCAGCGCCCATACATTTTCAGCACAGTCTCATTGGGGACTGGGTCATTAATTACCTGATAGTTTAATGATCGCCATGCGTGCTTCTATACTCGTATTTGTTGTAAGGTTAGTAAATATATATTAATTATTTATTAAACAATGGTATATTTGTCCATAAAGGAATTCGATTTTAATGTATCTGTCGATAAATTAAATTAATATTTTTTTTAATGCTTCATAATTAATTCAACATGAAATATGTATCCTTTATTTATTTAAATTATTATATGTGGATTATGTGAGTGAATTTAAATTTTAATTATTATGCTTCTTCATAATTAATTATATAGTTTGCAATACTAATTTAACATTACTTTACATATGTTTGTTTATATTTGTTTATAGGCTTTTTTTTATTCGTACATATTCGAGATTAACATTCGCTACCTTTAAAGTTTAAACTAATTAACCACATTGACAACACACCGCTAACTCGAAAGTAGCCTTTGTCTGCGGCTTAAATTCGGAGTAATGTAATAGATGTTATTATATATATAAACCTTCTTCTTAAATCACTCTATCAATAAAAAATTCTGTCATAATCCGTTGCGTAGTTTTAAAGATTTAAGCATATATAGGGACATAGTCACAAACTGAGAAAGCGTCTTTGTTCCATACATAGTATTATGTTATGTGTGTTACTATGTAATGATGAATCATTATATATTCCAATTCAAGTTCAAAATCATTATATTTATTTGCAAAATATAGTTACAAATAATAGATTTTAATTACAATATTCTGCTGGCTAATACATTGTACGCATAGTTTGGGTGTGCAAATATTAAAAATCGAAAATTAAATTAACAATTCTATAACTGTCACCATCGTAAGTCAAAACATAAAAGGCATTCGAAAATTTTTGATGGTTTTATCCTTATTCCTGACAAGACTTTTGAATGTGAAAGTCGAGCTCGCTTCGGCACGAATTGGGCCAGCTCGCACCGAGAGAATACCACCCCTCACAGGAGACCGGCGGGAAATATTAGCTTATTGTGTTTCGTTCGGTGAGCGAGATAGTCAGCGGCCCGTTTCCTATTCCTCTACCCTTCCATTCCTTTATTCCCGTCGTCCATCCTGTCTTATCCTTTAACACTTAAAAGCGAGCAACGCGTTTGCTGCGGCCCTCCGCAAATGTTCATGGGCGGTGGTGATCGCTTACCATCAGGCAGACAATTAGGTCAGGTGTAAAGCTAAGTACATAAAAATACAGTTCTTCCCCTGACCCTCTGTGCGGTCCTGACATAAAGTGATGGCATTGTCTTGCTATTCAAATCAAATTTGAAAATTTACTATCATGTATCTTGTACATTAACCTGGTTAATTAAGAAACCATGTTAATGCGCATTAATTCGATCTTTCAATAACAAAATTTTATATAGAATCAAACAAAATGTAACGTTCCACCTATCATAGACACTAGTCTATGCTATGTGCTAACTATAGCACAATCTATTCTTTAGGATATTACCTGATATTACAGATATATATTATATCTTAGCATCATATTAAATTAGCTGCGCCCTGCGGTTTTACCCGCGTAAGTCCGTATCCCGTAGGAATATCGGGATAAAGTCTATACGTTATTCCAGTTGTCCAGCTGTCTACATACCAATTTTCATTGCAATAAGTTCAGTAGTTGAAGAGTAAAAAACACACACACGTCCTTACAAACTTTCGCACTTATAATATTAGTAGAATACAATAGGATAGTATAGATATAATGGTAGTCTAATGGTTATGAAAATCAGGTAATATAATGAAATAACCTAATAATACCTGTTATCCTTACCTTCTAAATTAATCTTTTATCTTTAAATATATAAAATTCGTATATTCGTTAATTGACATTTAAATTATTTACCACATAACCACTGCTACAATCGGTGAAGAAAACCAGTAAAAAAAACCAGCATGTTCAAGAGCCAAAATCTTCGACGACATGTGAAAATTACCAGCCAGTGCTGTGCCAATGATGGATTATGACTTATTCCTTACAAATTTGTTCGCACCTCACATAAAGTTTGTGTCCCTGCACTGGGAATAAATATAGTCTCCTTGATGATGATGATCGGTTTTGTTGCAGTGCTCTGACGCTTTCATCATGTTCTGGGAAGAAATTTCCACCTGACTTCAAGTTTGGAGCAGCCACTGCGGCTTACCAGGTCGAGGGTGCTTGGAACGTAAGCGGTGAGTAACCCATTGCTACATATTATAAAGAAGTACACTAATATATCTCTCCAATTTGGACCGATTTATAATACTTTTCTTGAAGAATTTTTCGCTAGATATTTCTATGATTCTGTACCACAGCGTAACAACGGAACCCTCTTACTAACACATTGCTGTCCGTCTGTCAGTTTGTCTATCCGTCTGTCAACAGGCTGTATATCACGAGCTGAGATAGTTAGACAGTTGAAATCTGAGATTATTTATTTTTAACAACAAATAATAAAAAAAGCTTGTATGTCACACAGAGAAGTTGGAGCTTTTTAATGGTGACGAAGAATTGTTGAAATAGGTCTATCAGTTTTTATGTGAAAACGTTACAAACATACAAAAATACAAACTTTCCTCTTTATAATATTAGTGTAGATATATAAACAATGGTTGACGAGGTCATAAATCAGATCGCTGACTTTCATAACTATCCTTAACTTAGTATCGCGAGTCCAGCTCGTACTTGATCGATTGTTTCATATTTTAATTGTAATTTATTAACTACTTGTGTAAATAAACGGCACACAAAAGCCCTGCGATCTAAATAAACCCGGAATTAGCTACAGTAGTTTTATAATAATCTAAGACGTTATTGAACTCAAACTCAAACATTTATTCTTTTAATTAGACTTCTTATAGAAGCACTTTTGAAGTTATAAAAACAAACATAATATTGTTTGCATTGAAACAAATTACTGTTCAGGCAATTCATAAAGTAGCCTTATTTCATAATGGGTAGACTGCATTTGACTAGAACATTTCACGATTTTTACGTCCTCAATAATTGACCTTATCACGAGTTTAAATATAAAATGTTACCAACCATCCATCCCGCTGTACATCCTCGCACGCTTGCGGGTTTTTACTTCTCATAGGGAGATGTTTTTCCTCCCACTATTGATCATATTTAGATTGTATTTTCTTGTGTTTGATTTTACGCGAGCATTATATATTTAGATATTAAAGACGTTTTAACGGATTTTAAACGCGATTTATTCATTATATTATTAAGGCGTCGATTCGAACACTACAGTCTCCCCGTGACCGTCGCTGCAAAGTGTTAGTAATATAATGAATAAATCGCGTTAAAAATCCGTTAAAAAGTCTTTAATTTCTCAAAATTTAGATTATCCTACATATTGAGTAGGTAAGTTTCAGCAAACCGGTTCGATAGTGTGAAACATACACTTAATATCATAATATATTATGTTAGTTTAAATTTATGCAATTATAATTGCCTTGTTAAGATAACAAATGCGAAAGTAATTAGCTTAAAATTTATTTAATTGGGACACATACAAGGTAATTAGGTATGGTAGGATATGAGAATACATATTTTATAAAAAATATGGTGCAAGTGAATATTTGCATTTTATATGCTCAATATGCTGATATAAAATTAAATAATTATGTTAGGACAGGATTCGTTCCCGCGTCTTCAGTGACGGGACAGTCAATAACTAGCTACTACTCCATACGTAAGTGAAGTCCTCTGTCCCCTAGTGGGGTATGGGGCAGATGATACGCATCCTTTACACTGATACGTTTTTCTTTATGTACAAGTGGTACGGTACTGAAACATATTATTGCGAGTCCCCACTAGGCGTCTAACCCAGAACCTACAATCTACCCCCTCGGTTCTACGTTCATACAGCTTATCATATCTATACAGAAAGACAACACATAGTCTCAATAAGGTACAAAACAAGTAACAAACGAATCAAGCACTTAAAGGTAATCTTTATGACATTTGAATATAAAACACATGAAGAAATTATATAGCATATGGATAAAAAAAAAACAGTTATAAAAAAACCCCATTTAATGTATCGTAACTACCACGGGCCCTCAGCCGGAAGGATTCCCGATCAGAGGAGAATTCTAACTCCCAAACTCTATATAATAGATTTTTTACCACAGACAACGAGTGCCAATTAAATTAATTATTATAAAATAACCCTGCAGATAAAGCTGCAAGCATATGGGATACATTTACGCACAACAACCCAACAATGATCGCGGATGGCTCAAGCGGAGACGTGGCCTGCGACTCCTACAATCTCTGGGAGACAGACATCCAACTAGCTAAGGACATGGGGCTACATTTTTACAGGTGAATTCTAGATAAACAGCAAATAGTAATATTATCTTTATAACACTTAATATTTTACCCTCCCTCAACCCTCATAGGAGGCCTGTGTCCCAGCAGTGGGAACATATATGGGCTGATGATGATGATGATGATGATGATGATGATGACTCAATATTGTTATGCTAAAATATCCGTATAAATAGGTATCTTCACGAAGACAAGTCAATTAAAATAGCAAATATTGACGCCAAGCATTATTTATTAAAGAAAAAATGACTGGCGTAATATAATTTCTTAATCATGTCTTTATTAATGATATTTTTTTTTTATTATCAGAACAAAAAGGAAATAACAAAGAGAAAAAACCAACTGAGATTTATAAATATAATTGGGTTATTTTAAATATCTTATTTAAAATATAATATTGGACATAATGATAAAATAAAATCATTGATTGAACAGTGTATACATTACATAACGCAGATACCTAATTAGCCTTCGTTGAGTTTCAGGAATCTGTGTCTTCCCGATACAAAACATAAGAATGTCAATATCTAAAATTAATCTTCTTATAAATTGTAGATTTTCCATCTCATGGCCGCGTCTACTGCCCAACGGTTTTGCCAACAAAATAAGCGAAGATGGTACTCGATACTACAACAACCTTATCGATGGTTTGTTAGCAAACGGCATTGAACCCCTGGTCACGCTCTACCATTGGGACTTGCCGCAGAATCTACAGGACCTAGGTGATAAGATTTAGCCATACATTTTTTTAAAGTGGGAGAATCTTGCATAGATACCCACGGCCCCCGGGAAAGTGGTCGTGGCTTATACCGGATTCCTACCGACTAAAACCCCACTGTGTTCCGACCTGCAAAAGTGAAGCGGCATAAGTGTGACACTCTTAAACGAACCAGAATGAACCTTCAGTTCACCTTCAGTGCTAAGGTGTAGCCCTTTAGGCTAACATCGAGATTTAACACAAAAATGAACTGAATTTAATAATTTTTATACTGTCTGTATAAGATCTAACCATCTCATTCGTTATATAACTTAAACTTAGAAACTCTCTCGATCTCGATCAAAACATCGCAATCAAAAGAAGTTAGTAAAAAGATATGTATAGAGAACAATACAGGTGAAATACTTCCGCCTGGGGATTACAATAATTTATATCAAGGTATCCTAGAACTTAACTTTCATGTATATCAATTAAAAATAACTTTCGACAGAACACGTTTAATTATTCACCCCCAAAGTAAATCCTTAAAAAGGGGTGAGAAATGCATATGTATATCAATAATAAATCTTTACTTTCTAAGTAAAAGATAAAAAAACGATAAAATTCCTTTCAGGTGGCATGACCAACCCACTCTTAGCGGAATGGTTTGGAGCCTACTCCCGCGTCGCCTTCACCCTCTTTGGCGATAGAGTCAAAACCTGGGCTACCTTCAACGAACCTGTGTCAATTTGTGGCTTAACATATGAGACTGGTTACATTGCTCCAGGAATATATAGTCCAGGAATAGGCAGTTATATATGCGCGAAAAACCTGATGATGGCCCATGCGACTTCTTACAGGATTTATGATAAGGAATTTAGAGCGAAGTATAATGGTGAGTACGATCTAATAAAAATAATTATTTAATTTTAAATAAAGAAGAAGAAGAGGAATAAACATTTCAAAGCGTGGTAGCTAAATATATAGGCGAAGGAAAAATTTTTCGGAATCGAATAAAATGTATTTATGTATACATATGTCTTGCAGTCGCTTCTTAAAACCCTAAAGAGGTCTCTTTGCTCACTACTATTATTATACTTAGTCTGGCCATAAATACTGTTACACTTAATTATAAAAAAATATTACATTTGAATTTCGAATCTGT
>NC_052127.1:6193933-6246072 GCF_012273895.1 Zerene cesonia
GTAATAAATGTTATTTGCAGTTAACAATTTTCTTTTTTCTTTATTACAATATTTATGGCAAGACTAGGTATTTAAACATATTTAAGCATTGCAACGATACTTGGATATTATAATATGCGATCCACGCAGTACTTAGAATGTCAATGACCTTGACGAATTTATCATATTCTTATGAATTTCAGTAACTGTTTGTTTTATTTTTTCTCACTCCATCACGCTTCAATACAAACGTTATATTTCTTCACATAGATTTTTAATTCTGTTGACTGTCCATGACGCTGAATCGATCCTATTCTTAACTGATTAGCATAGTACATTAAAAAATTAAAAATTTTATATCAAATCAGAATAGCAATTACAAAACCTTAGAGCTAATCGACTCTTCTCTCTAAACTACTACTTTCCGAATAATGGCGATTCAAAAGAGTTAATATAAATATGTGAATTGCAGGTAAAGTGGGTATAGTTAACAACCACGTGTGGTACGCTCCTTACTCTTCGGAATATGAAGACCTCACATACCTCGCGAGACAACTTGTAAGTATTTTCTTTTTCTTTTCCTAAAAAAAGTCTCAAAAAGTAGAGCAGATACATCACACTATCACACAAATATAATAAATGTGTTAGTTTGTTTGTTTGGATATTTGGATGTAGTTATATTGTTAGTGTATATTGTTTTGTGTCTTCCTAATGCACGCGTTCACTTAAAAATGCCTAAACGATCTTGGAAAAAACGCTTATAAACAATCTAACTTCACGAAGTTAAACCGAGCAAAGCTCGGTCATCCAGGTACTATATTAATTATCAACGTGCGTTTTACGTATCACATTTTTTTATCTGGAACCAAACGAAACGACTCAAACCGTCTAATTTTTCACCATTTTTTGTTCCCTTTTTTTGTTCTCATTAAACTAATAAATATACAGGGATTTATATACTCCCATCCCATATACTCGAAGACGGGAGGTTGGCCGCCCAGCGTTGAGGGTATTATAGCTAAGAATAGTGAGGAGGAAGGATACCCTACGTCTAGACTGCCCAAGTTTACAGCTGAAGAAATCGAATTTGTTAAAGGTAAGTAAAAAAGGTGCAGTTATTACGAAGTGCCTTTTTTTAAAGCGGACAGCAAAGCTGCGTTTCGCTTTAACTAATCAAGTCATTATTATGTTCTAAGAAACAATATTCAGTTTATATGATGATTACAATTATGTTATTCGAATATATAATATGCTTTTACCGAATCTTATATTGTTACTATTCTACTATTTCAATAACATCATGCCATTAATATATTTTTATAACGGAAAATTTGTCATACGATCAAGTGTTATTGTGTTATAATTGCGAATTTTAATACAACTTTTTTGGAAGATCCTACATAGTTCCAAGCTTCACATGCTATTCCTGTTTATAATTCATTTCCTAATCCAATTTTTTTCTAAATATTCTGATGAATAGTTACAGTTACAGTTTAGCTCATTCACGCTTCTCTAGAACCAGCGCAGTGCGTGTGAGTATTCTATGAGTAGTTGTCTATGTAGTTGTGCATCTGACCAACTTTCATTTGACCTTTATATGGACATGCCATTTCTACCGCTCTTTATATCAATATCAAGTGCTAGCCTGATACATCAGTACAGAAGGCGTATTATAACACAATCTACAATAACCGCCATTCAAATTAATTCTGTAGTTTTGCGAATAAACTTAATTATATATTTCATATTCCAGGTACCGCAGACTACTATGGTATGAACTTGTACACATCCCGTTTGGTCCGCGAAGCTAACAACAGCACCTTTTTCCTCTGGCCGACCAACGGGGACCTTGACTTAAACTTAGACCTGCTCGCGGATCCGAGCTGGGAAGTTGGCTTAGACTGGCTCGTGGTAAGTTTGAGTCGAATTTCCACCATGACCAAAAATAAAAGAGCATGTATGCATTATTTAATGTCAATTAAGATACAATTTACTTTGAAGTCTACTTTACGTAACGGTTTATTAATCTTGACTTTTAGTTCTAATTCATACACAAACGTGATTGCTTAACTAAGATTGAGATTTCTTAGTTGGAAATACTTGCTGCCATCAGTTGACCCTGTTTCTTTGCTTGCTCCGCTATACGAAAAAAAATGTAGCTGTGCTGTGTATACTTCAGATACATTTAATATCGAGCACATAACTCCAGGTCGTTTCTTTCACAACGAAATTTGAGGTTGCGTACAAAAAAGCATTAAAAGATATAAGATTATTTAAGTTTGTTCCGCCACTAACTAGTCATTCCAATATGGGGTGAAACGTGTCGCTACCACGTGGATCAGAATTTCTATCATATATGACCTTCTCAGATCCACCCCCCCGGTATCCGCGCCCAGTTGAATCTGATCAGAGAGGAATTCGGGGACGTGGAGATCATCGTCACGGAAAACGGCTTCTCTACCTCCAGCGACGAGCTGGATGACGTCACCAGGATACAGTACCTCCGGGACTATTTGGAGCAGGTCAGCTTCGTTTAAAAAAATACTATCTTACTGATATACTGATATTACCAAAATTGTCACTGTCACTTACATTTGTTATATTCCTTGAGGCTTCAGCTGAGCTTTGCTTCAGCTAGGTTTGCCTGATGGTAAGCGATCACAACCGCCCATGAACAATGGCAGGAGTGGTGCCTTAAAAGGATTAACGTCTGGAAAGAAATAGTAGGAAACGGAAACGAGCCTCTGGCTCCCGTACTCACTGTACGAAACAACGAGCATGTTACTATTTCACGCCCGTCTTCTCCGGGGTGTGGTACTTTCCCGGTATGTGCTGGTCCAATTCATGCAGAAGCGTGCTCGACTCCCGCATTAAAAATTTGGAAATGAAATGACGGCTTATGCCACGGTGAAACATCTCATTGCCACGGGAATTCCTTTTACCGTGCGGACGAAGTCGAGGATAACAGTCTGATGATTTTCATTACAGTAATTAACAATTTTTGAGTTTTAGTTCATAAATAATTATTCATTTTTACTAACAGATAAGGTGAACAGAACTTATCCAAAACCTTGAATCTGTTCGATATGTTACAAACATGACAACGATAACGCCAACGAGAAAAATACGAAAACATTAATAAAACACATTAAAACATATACATACGTATTGCAACATTTCTTTAATATCCATAAAAATATTTGAGGCTTTTTCTAATTTTGGATGTTTGATGTGACATTTGGAGGACATAAGACTGCGTCTATTAACAATGCATACTTTCTGCTATCGGATTTATTATTAATACTCTAGCGTATAGGTACTATATGTAATGTTAAATTTTTAATTTCAGGTGCTGTTAGCTATCACAGAGGACGGTGTGAATGTGACCGGGTACACCGCGTGGTCACTTCTCGACAACTTTGAGTGGAACAGCGGATATACGTAAGTGCCACCTGTGTTATTCTCTATTATATTCATACACTAATTTATATAATTACGTATAATATTCTTATTTTGTATTTAATTTTGATAATTTAGTATAGTTTTCGTTTGTTACGCAACTAACCTATATAAAACTAGTTGTGACTGAGGAAAACGCGATGTAACGGAAAATAGGTTTTAACTATGATATAATATATTTAATATACTATTCTGAATAAGGGGGAGTGATAGAATTTACAAGAATACAGTGTAATCACAGCTACATCTTCATAGCACACAACTCTTAGGAATACAATAATTTGTGACTTTATGGACTTAGTTGTGAATCAAAGTGCCAAATACCTGACCAATATTGTCTAACAACATAATAATTTCTTGTATGGAAAAGTGTTTGTTTTTATTTAATGATAAATGATATTTTGAACATGACAACAATGACACGAATGATTTTTTTCAGATCTAAATTCGGCCTTGTGCGGGTGAACTTCACGGACCCGTTTCGCTCGCGCACGCCTCGCGCGTCCGCAGAGTACTACGCTGACGTTATTCGCCATCATTCTCTTTAAAAAAGAACAAATAAACTCACGCTTTGAATTGAGAAACCTACGTTTGCGGAGTCAGTTGAAAACATACGTAAAAAATATACTTAGAACTAAATTAAAAAAAAAATTAAAATTGTAAAAAATCTTGAAAAAATACGAATAAAAATCGTTCTCACATGACGTGATCAAAGCTACGTTTCTGTGAGTTAAATTAAACTCATAAAAAGTTATTAGTATAGTAATTTCTTATTAACCTTTTTCTTGAGCTTGTATTGTACAAAAATTCAAATTTTATAGAAATTTTAGAAGTGATATCTACCGTTTTTGCTATTTTTTTACGAATTAAATGTTAAAGCACCCATCTTTAGTTTTATTTATTAAAATTTCATTTATATTATATAATCCAAATGCGTTATTAACTTATGACCATTTTTATTAATGTGGTTAGTTTATTTCTTACACCTTACATTTTTATTTTCATAATACTTGCTTTAAATATTTATCAGGCGTGGAAGGTGAGTGCGTCACCTTCTCGTATATATTTTTAATTATTTAGAAGGATTCTCTTTCATATTTTCTGTACATTTGTTTGTCTTTCACCGTGGCAATGGAGTGATTTTTTCATACCATTCTGATAGTTAGACATAGTTAAGAGGCTAGAGAGTGCTATAAGCTTTTTCTCTCATTCCTATGGGGATTCCTTTGATCAGACGGGCGAAGCTGAGGGAGGAAGGTTAGTTATGAATAAATAAAAAAAAACGACTTTAAATCCTAGCATCTACTTCGTACATATAGGAAATACATCTTAGTCATACAAAAACCGCATTGAAAATTAATTGAAATGTAAGATAGTGACAAATGACTCGAGCCTCCGACATCGGAATACGCAAGTATGGTACAATTTATGTTTGCGTCTGTTTTACGTAATCAAAACTAAGTAAAGTTTAATATACAATGTGGAATTTACTTTGTTATGACTAGAACATAAAAATCAATTTCATTTTCTTAGATAACAGCCAATATTTTACTTGAAAAACCGTACATCTCCAAAGAAAATTCCAGAACCGAAGAATTTCGGCGTAGGTCCAGTTTTAAATAGATATAAAAAATATTATACGTTACATTATCTCAACACCCCCCGTATTATTTTTGAGTGTTTGGATGAAAATTAAAGAAAAATCGAAGTCTTTGTTTTCTATATTGCATATCAGTATAAAATGTGTTTTGCAAGACGAGCTCTGGAGTAACCCTAAAGGAAAGCGCAAATGTGACCATCATAAACAGACCTGTCGGCGGACCGTCGAAGCCCAAAGAAAGGGGGAAAACGTGGGGCGAGACAAAAATATTTCCACACTGGATTTAGCAGTAATAAAAGCTTTTCCATTCCAGCTTCAAGATGTCATAGTAACCCTGGTCTGCTAGTATTCCATACAAAATACTTGTAAAAATAAAAACGAGTTACGTAATTGTAACCTAAGCTTAATAAAGCGTATAAAACACATTACTTAGAATTTTGAATACATTAAGACAGGTACCATTTGGTATATAGGTAGATCTACCATCAAGGCGGATTCAACATGAGGTCATACCGTATCTCGTATCCTTTTTTATAAATATGTCCATTGCGCTAGGTACTCTATTTAAACTGGTTATTTCACTCGCGAAAATATTTAACCGACGTTCTTTATGATAAGTTTTTTTAATAAAATGTTATTTGTAGGTCATCCATCATTTACATTTTTTTCTATCTACATAAGTTAATTGTAGATCTCAACACAACAACTTAATAATAAAAATGATGGAAATTTCCCAGCGGCGAATAATTACTGTGATGTATTAGCCTCTATCACGCGCGTCAATCTTTTATTTAAGATTCACAATAAATGTGAGGATTCCAAGCAACCTGGCACCAATACAAATATACCTAAACTTCCTAAATTACTCTTGTAATTTCGATATATTTTAATGAAAATAAAACTAATTAAATGTACCAATTTTAACGAAGTTTGTCGTTATCTGTCGAACTCAAACATCTCCAATACTAGTAGTTATATCGCTAGATTCATAATAAAACATGGAATAACATTGTATTGTCGCTAAGAAGTTCCCACGCCTGTAAGGTCAGTAATTAGAAATGAATTAAACTTCCGAGATATTGATGTGATAAAATATACACGATAACATCAATTACATGACATTTGTTATTGTATTTTGCATAATAACCATGATAATATAGCGTGGTACCCGGGTAAAATGCCTATATGCTAATCCAGGCTATAATCTATATCTTTACTTAATTTCATACAGATACGATAAGCTTTTTTCACGTAAAAGAGTAACAATCATCCATACATCCATCCATACACACCATCGCGTTTATAATATTAGTAGGATATAGAACACAAAAATATTCAAGAATAAATGTATATATTTCTAACTGTGGATTAAATTTATACTAATATATAAAGCGGAGGAGTTCGTTTGATTTTAGGAATTGCTGTTCTCATTTGTATGAAATTTGGTAAAGAGATAGTTTGAGACCCGTGAAAGGACATTGGATGTTTGAATTTTGGTTTTTGCATCTGTGTATCGCCACTAACATAGTCAAATCTGGAGGATAATTAATATTAAATAAAAAAAGCTTATTTGTATACAAAAATGCAGAGCAGAAAATTTCCTGTTACATCGTAGCTTCGTGGTTCCATGCAGGACGAAGTTCTCGCAAAGAATTATATAAAACTACTGGCACACAGTGTGTGTTACAGTTTGTGTAGGTGTGCTTGTAGAGCGCTGGTGTGGAGAGTTTGTGTTTAATTCTTTTCATAAACGTAAGTTTTATGTATTAAAAATAACATGTTAAATTTAACACAGATTAAAATTATAATTTTAATCTGGACATTACAGATCTAGAGTACATTATGTACACTTTTAGATTAGTTAAGCATTTCATAAGATAAAAATTTTATAAGAATTAAGAAAATAGTCAAAAGCAATAGGGGAATAAAATGCAAAAAATTACACGGTCAATAAAAATCTTTAATGAAAGTGGATAAATCACCGGCGCAATAAAGCAGGGATTTCAAAATATGTTTTGTGAAGAAAATGTATATAATATTGAATATGCTGCAATAAAAAAATTTAAAGCTAATTTAAAGCGTTCGTTCTTTTACATAAGGAAAAGGATGCACCATGACATTTCCTCTTATCGGAACTTTAATTCATATAAAATCGCGTATACCTTGACCCAAGTTCCTTGATGTAATCTTTAAATAAGCGAAGACATGCAATTAAAACCTTTTACTGATCAATAATATGAAGTTTAAGTAGAAACATAAAGTTTATCTGAAGATGACTTTGTGCAAAGATCGCTAAATATTTTTTGTAGTTTTAAGATCAACTAACTGACAATACGACAATAGACAGTTATACGTAAGGCTTCATGACTTAACTCCTAACTATTTATTTACGCTACAATTATTTGATGTTGAAAGAATCGTTATAATCGGCACAGCCGTTCCGGACATCAAATATCACAAATAGATTGACATAATTGATAATTTGATGCATAATAAGTTACTGTATTGATATATAAATTTTGTTGCAACTCAAAATTTCAGCTCTTCATCCTATTTCAAACTGCACACAGTGTGCAGACTTTATTATAATCGGTAGAGTAGTTTAGGAGTCCATCGCGGATAAACAAATTAACATGTAGGTAATTTATATGTTTTTGACATAATTAAAACATCGTTGTGTTTTGAACACTTTTTATGTAGGTTTAATGTCGTTATTTTTGTGTCGATTGATTTTCGATACATTAACCGAAAGCTAACTGATAAATATAGAGATAAAATGAAATTACACTTAATTAGCAAAGGAAATGGCTATGACGGTGTTTATTGCGGTTTAATGGTTTGTGAATTTTTAATTTGGCGCGAAAAGTGACGTTCGAAGTTCGTTATTGTTAACAACAAATTAAGTCGCCTGAAAATCGGCAGAACCTTACAAATAACAAAAAATCATAAAAATTGCTCCACCCAGTCAAATGCTACGAGTTCAAGTAACAAAGCCAAAAAAAGACGGTTAAATTGACAACTTCTTTTTAAGTTGAATAAAAATATGTAAAATTAACAGCATATCGAAATAAACTCATTTATCATAGGTGTTTTCACTTGGCTTAAATTATTTCTATTTCAGTAGCACCATGGATGTTGAAGATAATATATATGTGTGGTACAAAGTTGTACACGATGGCGTAAGTTGTGTGTGTGTGTGTGCTTCTGTGTGGCTCGTATAGAGACTTGTGTGATTTTTCGATGTTGTTTTATGAAATTGTGATTTTTTTTTGTTTGTTTTACATTTGCAAGAGTTTAGTTCATTGCACGCTGAGTCTATATATTGTTATATAATTTATTTAAAAAACATGTTCCTTTTCAGGTTGAGGAGGGAATAAAAAACATGGTACGTAAACTTGGCTGCATAAAATAGCTTAATTAAATCTTTTTTACTTTTGTCACTTACGTTCCTGGGGAGGTATCACCTCAGATTCTATAATCATCTATAACTGATTCCTTATTACGCAAATGAGCAAAACGTGCATTCCATCTAACAGAATCCACAAAACGTCATATCCCTGCTGGTCGCGTTCTTCTCGCTGTCATCAGCTCAACAGAAGGACCAAATAGTGGACTATATTGGCAAGGGCATCCAACGAGAGATCGTGGCGGCCAAGCTGCCCATCGTGGAAACCATAGCCACTGTTGGCTCTTCGCAATGTAAGTCTGACGATAAGTTCTTAAGGAGCTTTAGAATTTTTCAGTCTCTTCTTAGAAAAAATAACAAAAAATCTGACAACTGTCGTTGTCGAAGTGAGTCGGTCGGTGATTGCTATAGCGGCAACAGAAATGCGTCATCTCTGAGAACTTCTGCTCGGGTTCGATTCCCGATGAGACTCATAAAAAACAAATGTCTCGGTCTGGCAGGACAGAAGGCTAAACATCTACTTGTCCATAAGGAAAATCGATCAGTGAAACAAATGTATATAACTTGCTCCATACCTACACTACTACATGGGTCTACTTTTTCTACAGTTTACTTTCCTACAATCTCACTCTCGCTTAGTTCAATAAAGAGTATTAGGTATATAGGTAAGGGTTTCATAATTGACAGGCATCTCAGACTAAATATAAGGAAATTTTATACGTATTACTATATAAATATGCGCCAGTAAAGACCGATGTGAGTTTATTGTGTAGGTAAGCACGTAAAGAAATTAGTTGGTGTCTCGTACGAACAGCTGCAGGGTGAGAACGAGCCTGATTTAAATCAATTGAGGATATTTTATAAAAACAGGTAGGCTCATATGTGAATATATAATAATCTTAGTGTAATCCTACTAATCCTTCTTACTAATATTATAAATGCGAAAGTTCTTAAGGATGTGTGTGTGTAGTATTTTCTTGTGTTTGATTTCACGCGAGTATTATACATTTAGAAATTAAAAACTTTTTAAGGGATTTTAAACGCGATTTATTCATTTATTATTAACCCGACGTTTCGAACACTTTACAGCGACCGTGGTCACGGGGAGACCGCGTTTGAAATCCGTTAAAAAGTTCTTAATTTCTAAATAGGATGTGTGTGTGTGTTTGTTGCTCTTTCACGCAAAAGCTGCTGAACTGATTGCAATGAAATTTGGTACGTAGATAGCTGGACAACTGGAAAAACATATAGGCAACATTTTATCCCGATATTCCTACGGGATACAGACTTATGCGGATGAAACCGTGGGGCGCAGCTAGTATTATATAAATTTAACAATTATTTCAGACAGCCTTTTCCAGTGATACAGTAACTTTAAGACAAATGTTTTTAACTAATTTAACAAATATTTCAGACGGTCCGCTATAAACTTAAACATATCGGAAGCAGCTGGCTGGCTGCGGCAAGCGCGCCAATATGAACCGGATAACAGATTCATAATCTTTGTGCATGGATTCACAGATAATCCAACGAAAGATAGCTTTACGAACATTAGCTCATCTTTTTTGAAGAACAGTAAGTACACGTTATTCATAAATATTGTTTTAACTATGATTGAATAGAACATATTATTAATTGTCTTCTGTAATATGTGCAGATGTTTTTAATGCTAAAAACTTTTTCATAGTGTAAAATTTGAGTTTTTTAGAAATGTTTTCAGCCTATTATCAAGTACATATTTACTTGAAAAACTTGTTTATTTGTAGGTTTTTATAGGTATAAAAAACTGTAAATAATATAATAAATATCTAGCCCTCTACGGCTTTAGACCATTTCTTGGCATAGTGGTTACTGTAGAACGCGTGTAAGTACGACTGCGAGTCCTAGGTTCAAGCCGGATTTACTGGGAAAGAAATCAACTCAAAACGATGTTATGCATCAGCCGCGTCATTGCAAATTATTTAGTAATTAGCTTGAAATCGATTATATACTCGTAACTCGTAGTTCCATGAACAAAAACAAGAAAAATATTTTACCTTCATTTAGTTTGTTGCATAATATATTGAAATTTTATCAAAAACTACCAATTTCTAAAAACATGGTACAGAAGGAATAACTAACAATATAACGACATTTTTTATGTCTGTTTGTGTAAAGTGCAGGTCTGTTTAAGTAAACTGCGAAACTGCTACTCCGATTTTACTTGAAACCTAGACTAATTTAGGGGCTGAGACGTTATTCGACAAATTTTACAGTTATGTAGGCTATCGGACAACGTTTAATAGGCCATTATTGAAGAGATTTTGAACCTATAGCCTTTGTACTCTAAGTAAGTTTAACTATTTAATTTTTAGTTTTATAGCATTGAAATGCTTTATAAATGAGAAATTTTCCATAAGTTTAACTAGTTCAGTTCTAGGTAGGTGAGAGAAATTACATCTAAATCTATTATTTACACATCTAAGGTAAAAGGGTCATAATCGTCATCTAAGGCTTGTCCAGGCAGAACAGTATTTGGCGGATCAGCTAGTTAATATTGTACCGTGGCGATTACTGTGGTGGGATAACGGGTGGCCGAGAGGCTAGGCGTCGCTACGGTTTGGCAAAAGAACGCGGGTTCGAACACCTCTCGTGATCGAATTATCTCTATTCCTCATTTATAAAGCAAAAAAATTAAAATTCCTCATTTATAAAGCATTTCAATATAAAACTAAAAATTAAATTTATATTTAATATTTATTACGTTACAGATCATAACAGTGTATTGGCTCTGGACGGTAGTTCCCTGATCCGCTGGTTGTACCTGCGCTCCACCACGTACGTGCGCTTCATTGGCCGCTCGCTGGCTGAACTACTCGCTGTGCTGGTTGGTTGTGAGTATGAGAGAGAAAAAAGAGGAGAGAGAGATAGATTATATAATTAATTAATTAAAAAAAACAGTTTTAGTGTACTGAAAATTACAGTAGGGGAGCCCAAGAAGGGATATAGGGGTGTACTCAAGGTCGTCAGTAATATTAATATATTAGAGAAGATACTTTATAATATATACTTTGATAAGTTCCTCCAGAAATGAGCAGCTAATATCGATGGGTGCGCTCAGGAGTCCCGCTGAGAATTTAAAAAAATCGATGATTCCGTAAGGTTACACTCAAATCGTCAGAATTAGCGAAATATTTTATTTCTTAATATTTTATTACGTCGATTGAATGTATCGTACGTTCTAGAGGGATGATATTTATATACCTATGCTTTACCAGCGGACCGCTAAAGTACCATACGAATAATACTTTGAATAATAAACAAAAACAACATGACTGACTTTATTCTAATTAAATCAGAAATAGAAATTAATCATCCTCAAATTATTCACATAACTCAAAGCCATCTACATCTCATAATATACTAAGTAAAGCATATCAATCCGTGACCTAGAAGTGCTATAATTAAGTGTACTATATCAACAACATAGTAATTAGTGAGACTAATCGTCGATGCTATTTTAACTACTATAAATACCATCATATGAATTTTATAAGCATTTAATTTATTCAATTCCGGATATTTACAGCAAAGATGTCATTCAAACCACGTTTTTCTTATTAATAGAGGTTTAGAAATCCCGATCACCTTGTTCTTGAAGAGGCTTTTATACCATTAAACTGTTTACTGCTCATTTATTATTGAATTTATTATTGAACTCGTTTTTCATTGAATTAATTTTGCTTGTTTGGTTAATTTTTTCGGAAATTTTTAATCATCTTCGTATATAATTAAAATTAAAGAAAGAAAAAGATTAATTCTTTTTTCTTTTTTTTACACTCAACAAGTCATGCATACATATTTCGTTATAATCTAATTCAACCATTGAAACTATATTTTAACTATAGAACTTTATTTTCAGTCGGCCAGGATCCTTCTCAGATCCATATAATCGGCCACAGTCTCGGAGCTCACATCGCTGGCTTCACAGGCAAGACCTTCCAAGAGCTCACTCGCCGCAACCTCGGCCGGATATCCGGGTTGGATCCCGCGGGACCCTGCTTTAGCCATGTGGATCCTGAACTGAGACTGAAGCATACAGACGCTGACTTTGTAGATGTTATACATACGGATGCTGGCGTGTATGGGATAAAGGATGCTGTGGGTATGTGATGTGAATGATATCTATTGTTTTTGTCGTGGTTGAGTCGTACTAAAACAAATAAATGAAACATAATTTCTTCCCCTTTTTTACATTCAGTTCAAAATAAAATACAGTAATTAATAACTAGCAAAAAATAAAAAATACACTAATAAATAATTAGCTATAGAACCAACCTAGATTTATGTACCTATAGGTATTTTTATGCATTTTCATTTTAATTTTCGCTATGATAACGTACCATACGTTATCAGTTGCACACAATTGAACGGTGCCCACTCGTATATAAGAACAGCGCATCGTTTTAGAAAAGTCAATTATAACCAGGTGCCTGCGACATACAAAAGCTAAGCTTAGCGTATTGCTTTTTATTTTAATATGAACCCATCTTAAACTAGTTTAGTCCATTCGTTACTACGTTTGACGTGAGCATCATAGAGCACCCGGATGGAGACAAAAACACAGTAAAAAGCCAATAACATTACTTTTATTATTCTATTCTCATATGAATTACAAGCTCAACAGCCGGAGGCCTCAAAAAACCCGAATTTACTTTAAAACTAATTTAATAAAAAATAATTTTATCGCACAGCATGTCTGCACGCTGCAGACCGGAGTTCTCTAACAATATATTCGAAAAAATTGTATCAGTTTAGCATGAAGGCTCAAAGCAGAGCCGTATTTATGTATTAATGTTTACTCCCCAGGCCACGCGGACTACTTCCCCAACAGCGGCGCGATGCAGCCTGATTGCGTGCTGCAGACGTGCTCGCACTCCCGCGCATGGCTGCTCTATGGCGTATCTATATTATCTCCGGATTCCTTCCCAGCTGTTAGGTGTGCGGATTGGGATGCTTTTAAAAAGGGACAGTGTGAGAAGGAAATCAGGTATATATAGTTCTAAACACATGACACATAAGTCATAGTACATTGGTAGTGGCTTGATGTACGTATTACATTACGTCTACCTACTATCAGTTAAGAGCCAATGTTGGTGAGGGAATAAAAACTAAAGTCGTAAATTATATTGTTACACACAAAACAGTCTTTTATGATGTCTCGATTGATGGCGAATGTTCAAAAGTGAGAGATTGAGAATATACGTTGTTAGAAAATAAAATCTTTCCAGTAGCGCAGTGGTGGCTCGGTGGTAACGACCTCGGACTTAAAGCGAAGTCGTTTGTGACCGAGCGAACGTGTAACACCTAAATTGATTTTACAATCTATCCGTGCATTATTCACATCAAACTGCTCGAAACGGAGAAGGAAAAAGAGTGCGTAATGTGCCATCTGCCAACCCGCACTTAGCGTGATTGAATATGCCCTGAACCCACATAGAACCGTGTCCCTGAAGTGTGAACATATAACCGACTGTTAATGATGAATCCTTTCAAACAACTTCGCTATAAATGTATAATATAATATCCACGTTCAAACAATTACATTTCAGTTACATGGGCTACCCAGCTAAGCCAGGCACCAGGGGACAATATTATCTCCAAACTGGAGACAAGTTTCCATACAGTTTGGGCAAGGACGGCCTGCGGTATGTGAATAATGAAGGCATCGTTCAGAGTATTGGAAATATTTTCGGATGATAACCATTTAGTTAGAACTCAGTTTTTTATTGTTTACAGGCCGTTACTGAGGTTCAATTCAAAATAACTATGAGATTTGCATTCTTTTATTTGGATATATTTTAACAAAGAAGTGACAGTATTGTATAATTTCAATCTTGCGCATCGTAGAAACACTATGATATTATTTATGTAATAGAGTATAATGTTTTAGCCTTTCAGTAAACTATACGTCGATTTTTTTAGTCATTATGTGGGAAAATATAGGGATAGGTTTAAATTTTATTAATAATTTATTTCTCTGTCTGTTTAGTCTGTAATTATTTCGTATAAAAACCACTGGACCGATTTCCAAAAATTCTTTCATTATTAGAAAGCTGCAACTTCATTGAGTGACTTAATGGTCGTATGGAACAACGGGATAAGCCGGGCGTATCTCTAGTTTTGTGATAAATTATTGATGTAAATAAAACTCTTGTTTCGAGTGTAGTGCAACCCAGTTATAAATTATTTTTTTTATACCTATAATAATATATTAAATAGCTAAGCCTGTTGATTCTAGGCAAAAAATAAGAGTAATATAAAAAGTGTGATTGCCGAGCCAATTTTAGTTCTAAGTGAGATTGAAATAAAACACATTTTAAAACAAAGCATATTTTATTGTATTCATTATATTACTTCTTCTCAATATAAAATCCGGAGTTGGGGACTCTTAGAAAAATAAACATCTTTAATAAATATAAAGACAACACAAGTTACACATTTGAGCAGTTGAGGAGAAGAAATTATAACTTGAGCCCATTTCTATCCTTGTGACGTGATTTAAATCGGTTTTTATTGTTATTTTATTATTATTGAAAGTTGCACAATTTATTTCTTCGTTATAATAAAATATATAACATGCATACAACATTGAAAAATTACCACTTATATTGAAAATACTAACAGGATTATGTTAGTATTTTCTTGTGTTTGGTTTCACGCGAATATTATATCATATATAATCTCCCCGTGACCACGCTCGCTGTAAAGTGTTCGAAACGTCGGGTTAATAATATAATGAATAAATCGCGTTTAAAATCCGTTGAAAAGTTTTTAATTTCTAAATTATTCCTGTTATTAGTTTAATGTAAAAGTTAACTGAACCTTGCATTGATCATTTGCCATTAGATTACATATACCCACCAAAACAGTTGTTTTATAGTATATATACATGAAAATCAATGATCTATATATATTAAAAAGTGATCTCCTCAACTGCCCAACCCGTGCCCACCACAGAACCGCCATTAAAAATAATTATGGCAACACATCAGCCTGTGACGTCACACGCAAACAATAAAATGTCAAATTATAAAAAGTAAAAATCTGATTCACAATCAGCGTAACATAGACTTAATTAAAAGAAAAAAACGTATATCTAGCGATTACCGAAGTAGTAATTGTACAATACTAAAATCGATTATGGTTTTATAATCTGTGGGCTGTCAAATTGTGGTGGCAAATTAAATGTCATTAGTGTTGTTTTAATGTCACTGTAAATGAACAATTTGTAACTATATATTCTTCATTAAATATAAGATAAGTCAATAAATTGTAAAACCACAGATTATAAAACGAAAAACCACTTTCTAAGGTTGAAAAAAAAATCTAGATTCTAATATGTGAAACCCAGGTATATTGGAATGTCCTGTCATTAAAAATAATAATGGTGATGTATTTAGATTTTTGCATTGGTCGTATTTTAAAAGTATTTGTGCTTGCGATGTGAAACCCTAAACAACGATAAGCCAATTGGAGTAAAACAATTTATAGATATAAGAATAATATCTGTGGCATCAGTCTTTAATTCATGCAAGCTATATCCAACCTTATTAACACATCTTTGTTACCGCCAATCAAAAATATTCCACAGAACTGATTTATAATATCTCAAGATGTTTACTCATGCCAAATTCGTTCCAAACCTCATGTGAATAAGATCGAATATAGCCAGTCTATGCCATCATCTTAATTTTACTCCCGCACAAGCCTTTAATATCCAACGCTCAATAAACACACAAGACAGAATTTTACATTCTAATACCTAAATAGCACCTAAATGGTGTAATATAGAAACAGTAATAGCAACATGTTATAAATATCTTAAAACTTTTTAGCTCCCGACTGTCAACTTTCCCGCCAACTGTCACCGTGACATAACCGTGACGTTCGCTTTCCCGCCAAAAGATCTTCAGTGTCATGGAATACAGGAGGTCTCAGTCGAGCGTAATGATCATTATATTTTATTTATTTTTAGTCCCGTCCTACGTTGTCAAGGTTTTGAGAAAAAAAAATTATCACTAAATAACGGTGGTCTAACTCGTGACACTTTTAAAGCTAAATCGAAAGATTTCTTCAAATGAATTTTCAATAACACGAACACTATGTATGGCATCGCTAAGCCCAGGTTCCGGTCGTCTTAGCCTAAGCTTAAAAAATCGTTAAAAAATGCTGCAACGTACCTTAACGTATTTTTACAACTCGTAACTATTAAATAGAGTGCGTTTCCGACACAACATCGATATAATAGAAAAGTACAATTAATTATAAACGATTATAATTATAATTAAATAACTTAGTAGTAATATTCGCAGGGATGCTACGTGCGGGCGGCGCGCGCTCAGGGCTGCGTGCTCTGCTGCTGGATTTCGATCTTCTCCACCGTCATGTCTGGGTTCATCGCCGTGGCTTCCTGGCGTGCAAATATAAATGTTTCGAGTGGTGGCTTTCACTATTCTTCTATACTTATATACATATACAATCCATACGGCAAAGGATCACACACTCATTGAAAAGAAAATGGTCCTTCGAGCCTTGAAAGATGTATAGTGATTATATTTAAAAATACATATATAGCTTTATACTGCGCGATACCTGTATGGCCTCAGCGAGGGCGCGATCATGGTCGATGGGGTCGCCGTCCGACTGGATGGTGATCTTCTGCTCCACGCGCGTCTCCACCACGCCGTTGCGTTCAGTTTTGTACTGGAAATTGTACATTTATTGGATAAAAGTCGTATTAGAACTCGGAAATTTGAAGTAGAATTAAAAATTATATTTACTCGACATTTTTAAAGTTTTGAAGCAGCTAGCTAGAAAAACAACCAAACGTCTTAACTTTTACTTTTCACTGAGTGGATATACATTTTATACTTTGTTAAGTTTAGTGCTTTTTCTTAATACAAAATCTTTTTTTTAACTATATGCGATGATGATCATAATTATAATCATAACGATGACGACGTAATCCAAATGATGATGATTTTATTTATTTATATCACACACAATAAACATTACCATTACAGTTATCCCATTATTATAAATATTACATTAAACAGGAAAAAAATCTAAGTACATTTTCATCCTCATAGCATATTGCATACAACGCTGTCCGCGTGAATGCCCCCCATGTGCAACCGAATACATCCTCAAAATTAGAGAAGCCATTTCACAAGGTGATGGAGTATTGATCAATCGACTCACGGTGATGGTCTCGACGGTGCGCGTCTTGGAGCTGATGGTCTGCGAGGAGACCACCTCCTCGCCGGCGAGCTCGCCCTCCGCCCGCTCCGCGCCCGCGCCCGCGCCCGCGCCGCTCTGCGCCGGGGACAAGGGTTATAGCACGTGCGTATTCTAACACTAGCGACCCGCTCCGGCTTCGCCCGTGGTACATATATAGGCAACAAGCCTTCCTCAATAAATGGACTATGTAACAATTTTTCAAATCGGACAAGTAGATTCTGTGATTAACGCGTTCAAGCAAACAAACAAACTCATCAGCTTTATAATGTTTATATAGATTCTTCAGAATGCGTAACTATTTCGTATTGTATTACATAGATAGATGATTGTAACTAGATTTCCGCCCGCGGCTTCGGCCGCGCAATCGAAGGCCAATACGGGTAGACCAGGAATTTTTCTCGTATGATTCCAGTTCCCCTCGAATGTCAAACTATCTCTTTACCAAATTCCAACCAGAACGGTTCAGCCGTTCTTAAGTTCAACAATTCAATGGTCTTTACGCGTAAGCGTTACAAACACACAAAAGTACAAAAGTTCCCCCTTCCCAATACACCCAATTGCAGCCACAAAACACACTCACTTTAGCGCTGGCCGCGTGCACCATGCCGCCGAGCGGCGCGCTGCCGAGCGCCGTGCTCGTGCTCGTGGTGCGGTACGAACCCGGCTCCTGCGCATCACACACGCAATGAACATCATTCAGATTCGTACACTTGTTGCCGACGGCGGTTTTGCTCGCGTGGTATAAACAAAGTGCTATATATAAATAAGCAGTAATTCAGACTAAATTTCTTTTTTTTATTTTAATGATGAGAACGCTATGCTTTATAAATCAACTTCAGCGTGTGGTTTTAAAAAACCAGATTGAGTTTAGCTGAAAATTATATAAACATACAAATCCATAGTTTTAGAATGTTTTATTGCCTACTTGCTTTCCGCCACTTTCAAAGGCAATGGATATATAGCCTCGGAGGATTATCCGCACAGTTCCTGTTCCCGTGGTAATTCCGGGATAAAACTACTCTATATCCTTTCTCGGATCATAATATATCTATGTACCAAATGTCAGCCAAATCGCTTCAGTGGTTCAAGCGTAAAGGAGAGACATATCATAGAGTTATCTTGACACATAATATTAGTAGTAGTTTACACGTATTATTATTGAGACTTAATTTTTGTTTATATTTATACAACGTCAGCCGAAAACTAATATTAACATGGACACGTGTATCTTATAACATTTTGAATTGACGTCGATGTCATTCAATACATGCAGAGATGTACCAACGTAGTTTAAAGTCAGGCGGGGCTTATAGGGACAACTCTATCAAAATATTTTTAAAGTAATTACATACAATATTTAATATTTAATTATTTTAAATATCAATAAATCGATAGTACGTCGTTTAAATATAACTATTATACTGAAAATAATCAACTATTTTTAGCAAGAGTTAGAAACTAAACAAACGAAACAAAAGAAAACTTACAAAATAGATTTTTTTCTCAAAAACTATGTAAAACTAAAAATAAACTTGTAAATAATGGTAACACAGTAACATTTCTATGCCATGCTAATCCCATGCTCTTTTTTTTTTGCTAAATCACGTCACGTTTTGTTTATGAGTTTCATGCTATCCAAAATGCATACTAACACAAGTACAACATCAAACTTTACCTGGTTATGTAGCGACTATCCTGTTTAATTAATTAATTAATACAATATATAATACACAATATTACAAAAGAAATATAAAATTACCTAGTTCTATATTGTATTTACAAAACACAAGTTATACAATATTACATTTCGCTAAAGAACAACTATTTTTATATTACACATAACAATCGTATTTCAAAAACTACATCAACTTAAGTTTATTTATCATAACTTAAAAGAAATGAAATTGAATCCTTCAACAAATGAGCACAAAAATCCATTAGGTATAATTATATAACGTATTAAAACAAATCCCACGATAGAACAAAAACCTGTAAGAGAATCTGCCATTATAACTTACCGTGACATAATAATGCCCCTCTCCCTCGAAGTCGATCGGCGTGCCGGAGTCTCCGCTGCTGAGCGACGACTGCGAGCCGTGTCTGGTCAGCTGCGCGGTTGTGCGCGGAATGCGCGTTGCCGCGGGTGCGCGGTTATTTATATGGCCCGTGACGTGCGTGGATTTTGAGGGTAGTTTGAGACGATATGGAGGAGTTATTGGAAACACGGTGGTTGATAGGGGAGAAACATAAAATTTGGACATTTTTTAATTAATGCAATAGGAGGAGTGTTAGAAAATAGTTATGTATAAAGACGGGGTTTTAAATTCATAGAAAATTAATTTGTACAAAGAATAAACCAGTAAATGGTTGTTTAAAAACCAATGGTTAATAAATAGAATAAGTAAACAGGCAATAAATAAGGTAATCCATTTCAATTGGTTCAAATGTAATTATTGGATATTTGCCAGATTGAATCGATTATGATATTAAACATTTAAAGTTTAAATATTCAGAGTACATAATGAAGAAAAACATTTAATGTTTGAGAAATATAACAATGATGTCATAAAAAAAGAGGAATTTTCAGGTAATGGGAAAATGAATAATGTATCCATTTAGATATGCAAATGTAGTTTAAATTTAATGTAATATTAAATGGATTATAATGGGATGGGTCACATCAAGACAGTTAATGCATTACCATGATTAAACCGTCATAATGTTGGGGTTTATTTCACGAATGCGGAGTTTCACACCATGCGTGTTAAGGGCGGCCATGACGATTTGGAAAGAAGAGAAAAAAAATCTAAATTAGAACATAATCATACGTGCATTATATGACTGCATTTTCACTATTTTTTTTTTTCAATCAAAACATTTTCATAGTTTTAAATTGCATAGCTTAAACAATGAAACGGAAAACGTATCATGAAATATCGAAAGCTCAAAGCGATAGCATATCAATCGCATCGCTGTCGTGAAAAGGCTGCCATATAAAAGCGTCAAACGAAAAGAACGAAAAATAAATGATAACAAAAAAAAACAACATGCGGATGGCAATGGATCATTTGCATTGAGTAAAGAATGTCACCTGGTCGCCGGTTGTGACCGTGGTTTTGACTTGCTGCGTGAGCACGCGCTGCTCCTGGCGCGTGGCGGAGGAGGTGAGCGTGTGGGCGACCGTTTTCTCCTCCAGCTGCTGCGTTTTCGCCTTCGTGTCGAGGTCGTGGTGCGTCGTCGCCATTCTGGTGGTCACGGCCCTCGCGGTCACGTACGGACTTCTCCCCTCCGTCGATTCAACGTTTTCCGCCTAATAATGTTAGACTAGCATGCTTACACTATATACAGAACTAGCTAACATCGACGTTACTAAACAAGCGTAAATTGCCACGCGTTAAAATAAAAATTGAACACAAAATTAGGAGAAAACAAAACGTAAAAAGGTGGCGTCACGTTTGCCGGTTACTAAGATATATACAAGAAACGAACCTTATTCGTGTGCGTGGAGAACGTCACCTCTCCGGTTCCGAGGTTTTCGACCTCTTGCTCCACGTTGTGCGTCACGCCCTCGTCGTTCTTGGTGAGGAGTTGCTTGGTCGTCGTTTTGACCACGACGGGCGGTGTGGGGGTCTTTTTGGATCGCTGTGAAATCGGGATCTTGGAGGATACGGGGGTCGAGGAAGCCACGTAACCTTGGTGCCTTATGTGCTCGCTGGTCGTGTACTCAGTAAACGTTTTGGGTTCATCACCCCTGGCGGGACTCTCGTCCTTACCGAAGGTTGAGAATTTATGCGTGTTGACTGTTTGTATGTCGATATTAGCGGGAAGGTCTTGCGTTTCTTTTTCGATTGTGTAATTGCCGCTCTTGTCTTCGAAATGCGATGGGTCTATTTGAGAGTAATGTAAAATGAGTTGGCCGGTAACTGGATCTCTCACAGCGGTACTTGGGTCTATATCTCCTGTATCCGGGTCGATGTCCCCGTATTCCGTTTTAATTCTTCCAGTTACAGGGTCGATTTTGCCTGACAGCGTCATAGTTTGCGTGACAGTTGTCCTTGCTCCCTTCAGTCTAGGATCATCAGGATCCACGTCAATTGTTTCACCAGTAATCGGGTCGATAATTTGATATACGTAAACAGTTTTAGTTGTGATAATTCGTCCAGTTGTTTCATCAATGGTGCATTCCTTAGGGTCGACTTCTTTGACTCTACCTTTCTCATCTTTCTGTGTAATAATGTAGATTTTCACGATTATCAATTTACCCGTTCTTGAGTCGATCTTGCCTAGCTTGGTGTAAATTTCACCGGTACCAGGATCAACTTGGGAAGCAGAATACAAAGGTTGATTATCTTCATCAACATCACCTGTTGCTGTATAAATCTGGCCATTGACTGGGTCAACTTTGATGAGAGATTTCTCAACATCCGTTGCTCTAGAGATGGTTCCAGTTTTCGGGTCCAAGCGACCGTAGATTGAAATGATGTAACCAGTGTTAGGGTCAATCTGTCCAGCGGTGTACAGGACTTCTCCAGTCTTGGGATCTTTCGGTCCAGCGATCCAAATTTGGTTTGTTTTAGGATCAACTTTGACGTTTTTAGGATCGTTTGATACAATTTGTTTTCCTGAAACAGGATCCACTTTAGTTTGGATTATTCTGAGGCACATCAATCTGCCAATATCCTTGTCTGGTTTTCCGGACTTAGGATTGATTTGTCCAGATCGTAATAGGAATTGTCCAGTAACAGGATCAACTTTAAGCTCTTTACTTTCGAATTTGCCTGTCTTGGGATCATTGTATGTAACTGTTCCCTTGATCAAGTCAATTTGTCCATATTTTGTATTAATGATATTGTTATCAGGGTTGAGTTGACCTGTGCTGCTTTCAATAACAGAGTTCTTGGGTTCAATAACTCCTTTCTTAGCGTCTACTTTTCCAACGAAAGATGTTACTTCGACTACTGGATCAATATGACTGCCGACAACAAGCATTTGACCCATATTCGGATTAACTTTACCTGTCTTTGGATCTACAGCGCCCTTAATAAATATCTGGCCGTTGTTTTCATCGATGATGATAGGTTTGGCGTCTTGAGATCCTGTTGTATCCGAAACAAAGAGAACTCCATTTGAAGGGTCTATAACACCGTACTTAGTAGAAATGTTGCCAGTTTCTGCATCGACTTTTCCTTTTGTATGTTCGACTACTCCCTCTTCAATGTTCACTTTGCCGGTTCTGCTGTCAATAGGACCCGTTATAGTAGTTATATCAACAACAGGGTCGTCTTGTTTAGCTACGCTTAAAATCATACCAAGATTAGGATCAATCTTTCCAGATTTCGGATCAATAGCACCAGAATTAATGAATATTTGTCCAGTTTCACTAAGAATTGTACCATCCTTAGTTTGCTTCTGTCCTGCTGAATCAGTAATTACCATATTACCCTTATTAGAATCGATAACTCCGTATTTAGTTTCAATGAAACCGTTAGGATCTAGTACTCCTGTAAGATGTTCTACTTCAGCAGTGCAGAAATCAGGTTTCTTAGTTTTCGGATCAACTCTTGTAAATATAACCATTATTTTAACGATTTTCTTCTTGGGTGGGGCAGGTGGTGCGGTAGTAGGCTTAGTAGGAGCAACACCTTGCACTGATGTAATAGGTGTAGCTTTCTGATATTGGCTTGTAATAGGAGATGATGTACGCACAGGAGATTGCAACGGAGTTTGTACAGGCGTTGTTGTAGGTGTTTTGACGGGAGTTGGAATTTGTCTCGGTGGGGATACGCTAGCTCTTTGAGAAACTGGTGCCGCTTTAGGCAACACATTCTGCTTATCAACAATCATCAATTGTTGAGCGAATGTAGGATCAACTTTGCCTGTCTTAGGATCAACTACTGATGTCGTTACAATTATAGCTCCCGTTTTGGGATCGATCTCTGCTTGTTTAAGCTCTTGTTTACCAGTTACAGGGTCCTTATAGAGAATTTGTCCAGATTTCGGATCGATGATACCGAAATCTGTATGTATCTTTCCATCTTCATGACTGACGTAACCCTTAGCAGCGTCAACATTGCCAGAGCTAGCATCCACAGATTTAGTCTTAGGATCGAATTTGCTTGTGATTATCACAAGTCTTATTTCACCCTTTGATGGTGGTTTAGCGTGTGACACAACTGGTTTATTCACAATGCTGTACTGTTGTGCCAATAAGGGATCTACTTTGCCTGTCTTCGGGTCAACAACATTGCTGGTTACTAGCATATGACCTGTGGCTGGGTCAATTTGAGCCTTTTTCACTTCTTGTTTACCCGTCTTGGGATCCTTGATTGTAATCTCTCCCGATGCTGGGTCAATAACACCTAGCTCTGTGCGTATTTTGCCATCAGGTCCAACCGTACCACTGACTGTATCTACTTGTCCTTGACTTGGATCAATCTTCTTAGTTCTTGGATCGTATTTAGTTGTGATTATAACAAGATGAATTTCTCGTTCAACAGGCTTAACTTCTTTGTCAACAATAGTAAATTGTTGTGCAAGAGATGAATCCACTTTTCCTGTCTTTGGATCTACCACACCTGAGTTTACGATGAGATGTCCTGTTTTAGGATCGGCTACAGCATTCTTCACTTCTTGATTACCAGTAAGAGGGTCAACTTGCTCAATCTTGCCCGTCTTAGGGTCGATAACACCGAAGTTGCTATGAACTTTACCATCAGCGGCAATTATGCCACGAGATGTTTCTACATGCCCATTTGGATTATCCAATCGCTTATACTTCGAGTCATATTTGCTAGTTATAACCACTAATTGAACTTCTTTGCCGGGTACCGATGCAAACGTGTCTTTAGGTTTGTTTACAACTGTGTACTGTTGACCCAATGTAGGATCGACTAATTTAGTATTGGGATCAATGACACCAGATGTGAGGAGCATATTTCCTGTTTTAGGGTCAACTGTAGCCTTCTTAATTTCTTGTTTGCCTGTCAATGGATCAGTTATCGTAATTTGACCAGTGGCCGGATCGATAACACCAACATCGGTGTAAACTTTATCATCATCTCCAAGTTTACCCGATATGGTATCAACATGTGCGTTAGTAAGGTCAAGTTTTTTGCTCTTAGGGTCATATTTAGACGTTACAATAACTAAATTCATGTATCTCTCTGGCATGCCCTTTGGCGCATCTTTATCTACTACAGTTAATTGTTGGCCTAGAGAAGAATCTGATTTACCCGTCTTCGGGTCAATGACGCCAGACGTAAGTAAGAAGCTACCTGTTTTAGCATCAATAGCGGCTTGTTTCGAATCCCTTTTCCCTGTCTTTGGATCTGTATAATAGATTTTGCCTGAGTTGGGGTCTAATATACCGAAGTTAGTGTGTACTTTTCCATCTTTATCGCTAACAATAGCTTGAGACGTTTCGATGAAACCATTAGGATTGTCAAGTTTCTTGGTCTTCGTGTCATATTTACCAGTGATCGCTACCACTTGAACTTCCCTTCCAGGTACAACGGCGAATGTACTGGTAGGCTTGTCGACAATGCTGTATTGCTGACCTAAAGAAGTGTCCAATTGTCCTGTTCTTGGATCAACCACACCGGATAAAAGAAGAATATTACCCGTCTTTGGATCGACTTGAGCGTGTTTAACTTCCTGTTTACCGGTTTTTGTATCCGTAACTTGTATATTACCGGTTCTAGGGTCGATCACTCCATATTCAGAGTATATTTTACCATCAGCACCACTGAGCACACCTTTAATTGAATCTACGTGAGCAAATACTGGGTCGAGTTTCTTATTCTTCAAATCGTACTTGCTGGTAATGACGACTAATCTCACTTCTCTATTTGCTTTAGTTGCGTCTTTTTCAACAATACTAAACTGTTGACCCAAGGAAGAATCAACTTTGCCCGATTTTGGATCCAAAACGCCAGTAGTAACGAGCAGGTTGCCAGTCTTTTGATCGACATATGCCTGTTTGGGATCTTGTTTTCCTGTTTTAGGATCAACGAATTCAATCTTTCCTGATCTTGTATCAATGACACCATAGTTGGAGTTAACAGTGCCATCTGGTGTAACAACGGCTCTTGAAACTTCAACGTGTCCGTGACTCGCATCAAGTTTCTTGTGTTTGCCATCGTACTTTCCGGTAATAACTACCAAGTCTACTTCCCTGCCTGGTTTAGCACCTACTTTATCATCAGCTTTCTCTACGAAGCAGTATTGCTGCGCCAACGTTGGATCCATCTTTCCAGTCTTCGGGTCAATAACACCAGATGTGAAGAGAATATGGCCTGACTTGGAATCAACGTGTCCATTCTTTACTTCTTGTTTACCAGTTGCTGGGTCTGTGTAGTTTACCTGACCCGATTTCATATTAATTATTTCGTTTTCTGTCGTTATCTTGCCGTTGGCTTTATTCAACGTGCCTTTAGTCACTAAAATAGTACCATTAGCGTCGTCAAGCTTTTTCGTTTTAGGATTATAGCGACCTGTTATTATGACTACTTGAATTTCGTTATCCGTTTTAGCCGCAGCAACGGGTACAACAGCTGCGACTGGTGCTTCATGATGAGCTCTCTCTGAATCAAGCAAAGCTAAGGTTGGGTCGATTAAGTTAGATTTGGGAGTCTTAGCTTGTTCTTTGAGAGCTGCGGATTGAACGTAATCAAGTCCAGGTGTCTTTAATTTGCTTGGATCTTCTGGAGTTTTACGTTTCTCTGCACTTTCAGCCACCTTCTTATCTTCACCAGGAGCGTAATTGAAAGCCAGACCTGCTTTTCTAGTGCCTGGACTTTGACTGTCATCCATTCCTCTCTGTTTTTCATCAGAAATCGGTTCTTTTTCATAACTGAACGCACCTTGAATGTATGGTTTTCTCGTTGGACTCTTCTCTGTATCTGTATATTCGTACGGTTTTGTAAACCGTTTCTCTTCCTTCGTTGGACTCTTATCCACAGAACTGTCGAGGTTTGTGCTATCGTTGGACGTGTCGATCACAGCTATTTTAGCTTTGGGATCTTTGAGTTTCTTATCCTTATCTTTCGGAGACTTTTCTTTTGGAGATTTATCTTTACCCTTGGGTGATTTATCTCTGGGCGACTTTTCTTCTTTCGGTGATTTATCCTTCTTACCGAATAAACCGAAACCTCCCTGTTTGGTCGGGATGGTGGGGAAAAGGAAAACAAAAAATAAAAATTATTAAAAACGAAACTCAATAATAGAAAATAAAATGCGTTCGTGGACATCTACGAACACTTAGTGCGAACTAAACATTATATGCGCTTTCATGCTTTGCTTGATCTAACATAGAGAATATTTACAACATTTGAATTGAACATTCAATCTAACTCTTATGCACTTTTCATCAAAGTGAAACTACCATTCCTCCTGATGGACAAGTGATATTTGACCATTGCAAATTACTTACCTTTGACCTTTTTGGTGTAGTTTCAATGTTATTTGCAACGCCTGGATCGCTCGTCGTGTCAGTACCTGTCCAATGAAACGCATTGTTTAATTTGGAAATATTTAGCACTAGCGGACCGGCCCGGCTTCGCCCGTGGTACATATATAGCTGTCCTCGATAAATGGGATATCTAACACTGAAATAATTTTTCAAATCGGACTAGTAGTTCCTGAGATTAGCGCGTTCAAACAAACAAACAAACTCTTAAGCTTTATAATATTTTAGTTTAGATTATCTAAAACTTTTCGACAAGTCACACTATCATAGAGAAATATATTTTGTTATATATTTGAGTAATAATTATCCTACTAATATTATAAATGCGAAAGTTTGTAAGGATGTGTGTGTGTTTGTTGCTCTTTCACGCAAAACTACTGAACCGATTGCAATGAAATTTGGTACGTACAGCTGGACAACTGGAATAACATACAGGCAACTTTTTATCCCGATATTCCTACGGGATACGAACTTACGCGGGTGAAACCGCGGGGCGCAGCTGGTATTCAATAATGCATAAGGTTTTCCTTATATCCTGTGTCCTCTTGAAGTTAAGGAGCAGATACTTATTTTTAAAATCACTATTTTATTTGTTTGGTTCATTCTAATTTAAATATTTAGAAATATCGAATACTTTGCAGCGAGTGGGATCATGGGGATACACCCCGTTAAAAATCTATAATTTCTAATTATGTAATACTCGAGTGTCATAAAGCAAGATAAATGTATATTTCATATCCACAATTATATTTACCGTTTTCAGCCGGTTTCTTCTGCTCTGCCAATTTCTTATCTTCTTTCTTCTCCGGTGGCGCAGTGGGCATCACCTTGACCGCACCAGGTGGCGGTTTCTGAAATGATTATAACGCAATTTGTTAGATTGTTTTACAAGTCACAGCTAATGTATCGCACTAACTACGCAACACTCCCAACAACTACTGCACGCTGGATGGAATCCTGCAACTTAGAAATTGGTCACGGGTATTCTGTTTATGGGTAAAAGAATTTTGCTTAAAAACATCCAGAGTAAAAAAAAGATTTAATGCCGCCAATTATCGAAAAAGAAACAATGATTTATTAAGTGTAGTTTATCAAGCGAAAGAGAGAGAAAGAGAATAGAATAATAAAGTGGAATTAATATTTAAAATCCATTTTACAATGAAGCTTACTTTAAAACATTTTATGTGTGAACAATCATTTCTAGATAACAGGAATCTCACAATAAAGTAAATTTAAAACAATATAGATCAACCAATCTAATAAGCGAAATGAAAGGAGATACATGGTAGGGTTTGTGATGATGGAGTTACACACACTTGCGAAACCAAATAATAAAGTGCCACTACGAAGTGTACGTTTAATAAACACCCACGCGTATAGATAACTATTACCAAACTTGATATTTTGACATTTTCCTGAATACTGTTATGATGAATCATAAACACTACAATGCAGTGGTGCACTGCAATGATGAATCCTATACACTGCAATAAACTGCTGCACTACAATAGATTTTTTTTATATAACACTTTTCTGATCGATAGTAAAGAACAGCAATACTACAAATCACTAATAGGCGAAAGCTTTTGTCAAGCCCCAAAAAAAAAAACACTACAATTATCTATACGCGCTACGACAAGCCAAATACAGTGATCACAAATGTATGTGCATGGAAACCGAAGATACAGGCTCGCCTGGATACCACTCGTGGACGCTCTAAACGTGTGATATTGAAGTGCATACATTTTTGAGCCTTAATTGATAGAACAAAGGAATCAAGTATCTTTGAAGTTTTAGTAAACTTTAAATAATAAAAAAAATGTCATACAGAGAAATTTTCTTTTCGATTCAATTCATTTTGCTACAAGTGCATTTAAAACAAATATTCCACGAAATAGATATAATATGATAGATAGCACTATAACATAAATATGAACATTTTAGTACAATCATATGGGGATACTGTGGGCATTATTTATGTATATTTCGATCGAGACTTGTACACAATTATGAAGTAACAACAGTAATGGCACATGAGCCACGAGCGGCACCCAGCACCCGATATCCGGTACTGGTACCGGCGCGCCGGTATGACGGTATGACGGTATGGCGGTACGGGGGCGCGCACCTTGTCGCGCTCGGCGAGGTACTCCCCCTCGAGCGAGCTGGCGGAGGACGCGCTCGCCGCGCCGCCCGAGCGCCGCCGCAGCTGCGTCCGGGACGGGGCGTGGTGTTACGTTACGGGTTACGTTACGCGTTACGTTACGTGTTACGTGAGCGTATGTGTACAATGCCCGGGTACTATTGTTTTAGGTATTTTTATAAGTTCGGTCTTTCACTCGAGCAAGTTAAATCTCGACAATATATCAGAGCAAACTAGTTAACTTCTTTGTGGAAAATGATCAGGAGCTCTTTATGGACAGATATCACGTTATTTCACTTTGTGTCCGAGTTCGCCTTTTGTGGTATTTTATAGTGAAATTCTGGGCGACAGTTACAATATCATAAATAAACAATATTTTGTTATACAACAAAATTAAAAAAATATATATAAAAACGACATGTAACAACGTATAATACCCGGGCATTTTGTACTTTGTTGATATTGATAGGCATTAGTTGACGCATTGTGTTAAGAAAATCATTTTGGGTTTTTTCGCTAAATGCTCAAATGTTATTTCGAGTACGGTCAGTCTTCAAAAATACAGAAGAGTAACTGAGACTTTTTTTTTTTACTTTTTTAACGTTAACCTTAATTATTAAACTTAATGAATTATGTATGGATGTAGGTAGGTACCAACAAGTCAACATTATCGCTTTGTAACTCCAAAAATGCTGTACCCATCTTTATGTAAAATGACCGAAAAATGTCAAAAGAATGAAAAGGTTTGATTTATTATAAATGAAGTAAGATGACAAACATGCAAACACTATTTAAATATTTGATTAAACATTATTTGAAATGCTTTTGTGTAGAACTAGCATATTACAAAAATCTTTGCTTTTGTAACTACATTATATATTTCTTAGTTCAGTCAGTAAGAATTTTATATAAATTGCAATTATGAAACAATTTAGACTAAATTCCCAACCAATAAAAAAAAGTATCAGAAAAAACACTTTCGTACTTTTTACCAATTACATAAGTTAATCAATCGTCTCAAAAAAAAAAAAAATACAAAAAATCCAATTTATCAAAGAAGTAACTTGATAGAAAAATAAACTCTACAAAAGTAAAACGTACCCTAACAAATATAACAAAAATGACATCCGTTATATTTTATTACCTAAAACAAAAAATCTGAAAAAACCATAGTGGCACATTACCTTATCTTTAATGGTAGGTCTTGAGGCAGGCTGCGGGGGCATCGTGTGCCTCTTCGCCGCGTCCGGGGGCATTTCCTCCTTGTCGCCGGACGAGAGCGCTGGAATATGCAAATAATTATACATGAATTAATTGTATAATCATAATTTTTATATAACATTTTTATACAAAAAAAAATATGTTTTTTGGGATAGGGTTCAGCTTTTGTTGTCCAATGAAAAAATATAGATATGTAAAAAAAATCTTTAATGTTTTTCGAGTAATGCAATAAAATAAATATTCAAACGCACATAAACTCGACTGATTAAGACGCGATTAAAAAACATTTTAAGGACATATACATTTTAAATTACGAATTAACGACTAAATAAATTTAATAAGCATATTGGTGTTAACTGTTAATCGACTTAGACATTTACAGAAAAACTTCAAATGACTCACACATGTACTCTTAATAAATATGCATTACACTACTACATAAATATAAATAACTGATGATCAAATGGCACCTTCATCATTTCAAGAATACGCATCACTTTTAGTTTTATTTGAGTTCTGTACGAGCATTGTTTTTTTTTTTATTATTATGAAAATTCTTCTTTTTTGGGTGAACCATAGTGAAAAACATTTGGTGAATCTTTATGTTAGCCTGAAGGGTTACATGCTAGTATGGACGCGTGGGTGAACTGAAGGTTCACCCTGGAAGCGGCACGCTCAAGGTCGTATCCCCTTGACGGGGACCACGAACCTCCGCTAGAGCTGTCGCATTAACGGAAAGAGCCAGACCTTTGTTGATTCTCTTCACCCTTTTTTAAATCAACTTTCTGCGAATATAATTCACTATTTTCTCGGTGAAAGAGCATCTAAACAACTCAATATCCACCCATACCAACATTACGATTTATAATATCGGCGTGATGTACGCACACATCTGGTGTACGGTATTTATTTACATGTAATGCGGCGAATTTCCGGCGAAATGTTTGTTTACGTTATTGAATGTTTTCGCCAAAAAAACTCCGCGTAGATGTAGTGACAGTAAAGTAATAAATTAAATTGTATGCACATTTAATTTGAAGCGAAACTGATGTCATGAAAATTAAGTTATGATGCATTTTTTTGTATTTTATTTTTCTGTTATTCATTGTCGCACGAAATACATCCATATATTTACATGCCCCAGTTAACAAAAAAAAATCTCAAACAAGCAACAAAACAAACGCACAAACTGAACTCACAAGTGCACGCCGGACTCCAACAATCATCGAACACCATTATAAATTTCCCGATTAAATATAAATAATATTAAATATTAAACGCGGAACACGTCCGTTCATCACCGCTGCCGCCACTCGACTGAGTAGCGACTAGTGAGTGTACGGCGCTGACGCAATTGTAAATAGAACCAAAATAAACCACTATTCTTGTGATGATGCTAGGCTAATTTTTGCGAGATGCATTCAGGATTAGGCCAATTCGCATGAACCGTGGGAATAAGGCTGGTGACACACTCAGAGGATTAATAAATATGTGTCATTAAATTGTATTAATCGATGTTTGTTAGTAATATTTTATTATTTCTCAATTGAATAACTTTATATATGGACTGCATATCTCTAAATCTCAAATACTAAATCTGGGCGACCATTATACCATACACCAAACGAAATAATCAGCGCAGCTTTTACGAAAGGCACTGCAATGTCAAAATATCTCAGAGCGATTATCCACGCCATAGATAATTATCCACGCCACCTCAATTAAAAATTACAACAAAAAACTAATTTTAAATTTTACCCACACATTTAAAATTAATCATATTTAATTTCAAAATACCCTTCATACGTCCTCAAATGATTACCACAACTTCTCAAACTAACTCACAAGTGCAAAAACTGATTTCCCACCAGATTGAGTCACCTATGAGCTAATATCGTGAGATGAAATAAACAGTGATCTCAGATGCGGTGACAGCATCCGATGCAGTCTGGCAGAGTGACAAGGTGTCGCGAAATGTGTACAAGGTTGATGTGCGACCGAGGGGTTAATTGGTACATATCTCGCTTATCAGTACTGTTGAAATAGCAATCGCTATATTTAAATCTATACTAATATTATAACGCTGAAGAGTTTGTTTGTTTGAACGCACTAATCTCAGGATCCGATTTCAAAAATTCTTTAAGTGTTAGATAGCCCGTTTATTAAGGAAGGCTATAGTCTATATATGTATCACGGGCGAATCCGGACGGACCGCTAGTCTTAAGATATTTTCAGAGGCATAATGTCCACATTACACTAAAACCATGATAACATAGGAACAGAAAAATTATCCATCGACTAAATACAAAGGTATTAGCCGTAGGTAGAGCTACAAGTAGAGCTGCAGATAGTCCTATATGCTCTACATACTACTACAGTAGAGCTGTTCTAAGATCCATACGTAGAGCGGTATGTAGAGTGGCATGAAGAGCGGTATGTAGAGTGGCGCGTAGAGCGGCAGGTGTAGCACTCACCGAGCGCGCTGCGCGAGGAGAGGCGGCGCGAGGAGAGCGCGCGCGGGAAGGCGGGCGGCGGGCGCGAGGGCAGCGCCGAGCGCGACTCGTAGTGCGTGCGCCCGCTGTAGCGGAAGCGCGAGCCCAGCCGCGGGAACAGCGTGCTGCGCGACGCCGGCGACGGGGACGTCAGCCTGCAACACACGGCGCCGCTCTACACTCTGCGTGCGACACCTCGGACGGCGCGGGCAACCGCCACGTCCGCCGGCGACCAAGACACTCACCACTCTATTATCTTTATACGATGTTAGAGTTTAAACCCGTTTACCGTTTTTGCTACAACTGGTTCTAACTAGGGAACATGCGCTGATAACAGGAATATACGACATTTTCTAAACAAAGCTGTCTTTTACTCTATTATATTATCTTAAGGCGATACGCTCGTTCATCTCGTGCGGAGAGTCATGAACAACCTAACACGTTTAGAAAATGTAGTATAAGCGTAGAATATCCGCAAGGTGAGTTGGCAACTCAGAGCGGGTCCAGCTCCATTCACATGTACTATGTCACACTTTACAGCACACCTCGCTGATGTGTATGATGATGGCGATGATTAAGATGATGATAATGATAATATCTCACCTAAAGAAGGTGTGGTGCTCGACGCACGCCTTCCACAGCTTCTTGGCGGCGCGGTGGTTGGCGAGCTTGAAGCCGACCGTCGACTCGAACTGCTCGAACTCGCCCGGCCGCAGCTTCACGTAGAAGTTGTGCCGCTTGTAGCTGATCTTCAGGATCTTCGGCCACGCGAACCGGTTGATGCGCAGCCTGCGGGCGGGATTACGGTAATGTCGTGTGCGCGTGCGCGACACACACTCTTGATATATAATTGCATAACAATTATGATAGCACTCGCATGCACCAAAATGACGACCAAATTTTCTACTGTCGGCCATCTTGAATTTGAAATTCTTCAACTACCATAAACAATTTTGCTTAAAAACTCAAGTTTTTGTCAATTCAACTAGCAATTTTAAACAGTCACAACATAGACAAACATTAACTCTGATTTTGTTCTCCAAGTTGGTATCTCCAAATTTCAAGTTATAAATATGTAGTTCACTTGTAAAATTGTAAAAAAAAATCAATACCCACTGATCTATCAGCACCAAAAAAAACAGTCAAATTAAGCTCCTCCGTTTTTCTGCTAACGTCGGTTAAGAAGCGCACACTCACTTGTCGCGATGCACGAGCAGGCCGGAGGAGCAGACGCCGAGGGTGATGTCCACGTTCTCCGAGTCCTTGGCGGGATGCAGGTCCACGCCGTACATGGCAAGTTTCTTTGCGTTCTCTAGGTAGTTCGCCTCGGCCTCCGCCGGCGTCTGGCCCCTGATGGTGGTAGATTGTCATTTTTTTTATCTACTCTAATATTATAAGGACCGCCACCCTGGTACAGTGGTTAGTGCGTGAGCCGGTCTCCGTCTGTCTGGAAGGACATAGAAAGCTGACCACCTATCTTAGTCGTAACATAAAAAATCGATCAGTGAAACAGATGCATGATATACTGCTTCTTACCCCACTAGCGGAACTTTACTTAATATTATAAAGAGGAAACTATTGTATTTTTATATGTTTATAACGTTTTCACGTAAAAACAGATGGACTGAACTGAACTGGACGAAAATAGATTAATTTTTCTCGTTACGGCAGAACAACAACTCCAACGACAGCATTAACTTAAATAACGACTCAACGGCGGCACTAACTAAAATTAAAGCGCAACGGCGGCTCAAACTTAAACTACAGTTCACCACTTCTCCAGCGGCAGCACAAGCTCGAGCCACGATCGAACGGCAGCATTAACTCGTATTGTGTCCACAGAGGTTATACCAACTCCGCTTCATCGGAAATAATTTGAAGGAAGTCTGCTACACTAACATTATAAAATGGAAATTTGTATTATTGTCTGTTTGTAACGTTTACACACAAAAACCGCTGGACCGATCTCAAAAATTCTTTCACCATTGGAAAGCTACAAATTCACTGAGTGACATAGGGCTATGGCAGGCATATATATGTACCACGGGCGAAAAGCTAGCGTATGATATGTGTGCACCCATTTGGTGATGCTATTTTTTGCTAGTCAAACGGCGGCGCAGGTAACGTGCCTTACCTGTGCGTCTTGTACAGCTCGAGCACCTTCTCCTCGAGGTCGGGCGTGCAGCTGGCGGGCGGCGCGAGGCGCAGCTGGCGGCACGGCGCCGCGCCCACCGCCCCCACCGCCCCCGCCCCGCTCGCCCCGCCCTCCCAGTCGCCCAGCTCCGACTGCAGCAGGTAGCTCGCGAGCAGCGCGTGCGTCACCGCCGAGCACGGCAACCGCCCTGCCGTACGGGACATACATGGTAATAACAAACACATCATTACCAGCTTATATATTTTCCCACTGCTGGGACACAGGCCTCCTATGAGGGTTCAGAACATAATCCCACTAACCACCCTGGCCAAGAGCGGTTTGGCAGTTGTCACATGTTATCGAACTTTTAATTCCCGGACATGCCGGTTTCCATACGATATTTTCTTCACCGCTTCGAGGAGTAATGTTATCCAATCAATTTGAATCAATCATTTCCTGCACGCACGCCTGGTCTCGAACCCCGACTTTTAGACTTTGAAGTCCGAGGTCCTCCACCACTGAGCCACCACAGCTTTTTTATAAATATAAAATATAATAATAACATACACGTATGGACGATAAATAGTCTATACTGATATCAAATCTCAGGAACTACTAGTCCGATGTGAAAAATTATTTCAGAGTTAGATAGCCCATTTATATCTAACACTGAAAGATGGAGGGACAACACATGTAACAGCCTAGTGTTACTAGTGTTTATTAGCGATGGTGACCACTCACAACAGGTGGCCCACCTGCTCATTTGCATGGTCTGCCATAAAAAAATTATTATATAATATATGTTACAAAAATTCTTTATTAAGGCCACAAAAACTCACATATATTTTATATTTTTTAAACATTTAAATTAACCAAAATATATTTTCTTACTTCCTCTCCACAAACACACACACTTACCGTCCAATAGGTCCTTCCTCACGGCCAGCACGAGCTGGTACCTGGTGAGCTCCTCCTGCAGCTGCGCCGGCTCCGGCGGGTAGAATTTCACCGCGAATCGCACGTACCACGGCTCGTCTGGAATTAGTTGTTGGGAGTGGGTTGTCATTTGAGTAATATAAACGAACGTCGAAACGCGAACTATTTATTTTTAGCAATTTCACATAGCACCTTTATAAGTAGATGGCGACAGCTAATTATTATTAATAAACAAGCTTAGAATAAACTTTTTCTTCAAGTATAATTGCGCAAAGCCTTTCACTATAAAACTATATCTTTCAACATAACGAACGCATCCAATTTGGACAGTAACCCTAACTTGCCCTAATAATATGGGCATATTGGTACAGCAGAACAGCGACACTGTACCATAACATAAGGGCAGCCCTAAACTGTTTCTGTAAGCTATTAAAGTATCAAATCTATTTGTTCACACACGTTTTATCATCTTAGAGACCCTTTTCTCCGGGTCGATCCATGCCCTGGGGTCCCCTCGGTCTTCATACAGCAGCCCAAAGTAGTCTTTCTCTGCGAGGTTCAATTCGGAGCACACCTTCTCCACCAGCTCGTGTCCTCGAATCTTTCTCTGTAAAGCAGAAATCAGTCCGATTATAATAAATCTATACTAGTATTATGACGATGCAAACGATCAATAGAAAATAAGTTCTATCGGAAAACAGTTGAACTATTTTTAAATTAAAACGTGTAATTTAACCTATATTTAATTATAATCGTAAATAAACAATATAAACCCACTTTGGACCAAGTGAGTGAGTTCTAGTGAAACGATACTCACATCCACTTCCAGGTCCATCACGGAGCCGTCCAGCAGCTCCACGTTGACCTTCGCGAGGTTGCCGCGGCGCTTCGGCGACTCCTTCTCCTTCGACTTTTTGTCATCCTTGCCATCCTTGGCGTCCTTCGCCACGCCCTCCGGCATTGTGCCGCTCTTCCTTCAACACCTGGAAGGATAGAATCAAGCTTTATTGTGGGTTCTGTACGTTTATTAGAATGGAGAATAATATTTTGCTTTCTGTTAACAGACTTAAATATGACCTATTTGTGTTTGTATGTTTAAAATTTTCCAAAGTCAAATCTTCTCTTGCACTTTTTTTTATGGGTAAATCTTGCATAGATACCCACGGCCCCCGGGTAAAAGAGCCGTGGGTTATATAAGACTCCTATAGACTAAAACCTCACTGAGTTCTGTCGAGCCACTTCAGTAAAGGGGTCAAAGAAGCTGGTTAGTTCATCCCACCTTCCAATCTTCTGTTGCACCTGCCCTACTCGAGATATTAAGTATTTAAATTTTGGCCAATAAAAAGCTATTTTAGCCAGTAAGAGTAGTTTCGGGCCTGAAGATTTAAAAGGAATGAAACAGTTTATAATCATAACGTATTGGTTAAGCTTATGTTTCATTTAAGACGTGTCTATCCATGCTAATCGTGGTGATCAGTCAAAAAACAAATATGAATATATTAGATCAAAAATGACGCGCACGACAACTTAACCAATTTTGTTTTGACAGGACAGGAAACTTGACAAAGGAAAGACATAAAGACAAGTGTTTCCTGCATATTATTATTAATTCTCACATATTAACCATGCAAGAACGTACGTCGGCTGGGATTGTAATGAATATTCGAAATCTTCAACTGTACGAAAAGGTAGGCATTAGAAATTATTGTAAAAACAAACAGACAGAAAGCGCGGAAATGATTCGTTCCTAGGCGTTTATACGGTTTGGCAAAACAACGCGGGTTCGAGTCCTGCATTAAATATTTTTTCTCTTGTTAAAAAATTCTCAATTTCTGGATTTATTGTTGTGTGATTTTTATTTACATGACTAAACTCATTTTAAGCATCTTATTTATATGTACGAGTATGTATCATTTTTGGTGACAATAAATATATTTGATTATTTAAGCATTTAAAAGCTAAAATAACTTTTATAATAAAATTGCACGTGCCAATTATCGTGGTGTATGTTAACAAAACACCCAACCGTGGCAAATACCTCACTCTTCGACACCCACATCTTTATCCACAAACGTTATTGAAGTAATTATCAAAATAAGCATAGAAAATTATCATGTCACGAACGTTAAACAACCGCATTGTAGATAACGGTTTCGAATCTTGTGTCTTAACTTGTTTACAATGAATTATTCGATACGATGCGTTCAATTAAATTAAACACATATACAGTATAATGTATGTATTTGGTTGTATCTAAAATAACTGTGGTATATAATAAAAAACAAATCACCAAGTACAAAGTTATGAAGCACAACGAATACAGTCGATAACCACATTTTTAGAAATTAAAAGCATTAACTGAATCATATATTTTTTCCCTAATTCCCCTTAAAACATAAATCCAACATCCTGCGGAACAATTTACACATTGAAGCGAAGATTACACCGCTGATGTCCAACAATGTAATGTAACTTTAATGCCCTCCATCCAACCGAATAGCCTACCTACCTACCTACCTACCTACCTACGTACGTACGTGACCGGCAACCAATAAATTGATTACACACATTACATGACCCATTGTGGACCCATTTGGGACCATCGTTGGAAAGAATATGAACGACAATGGGCTCCGTAGATGGCCAAATCTATTGTCAGCGTGCTAGAAATGTTAATGCCACTTCAGTTACTATTTTTATAACATTCATTATGTACGCTATTAAATATGAAGACACGATTGTTTTATTGCTTTTCTAAATTTAGCCAAATAATTCAACATGTAGGTGGAATTAAGGACTTCACGAATAGATACTATACAAAAGAATAAAACGAAATGAAATCTAACGAAATGGGAAAGTGATACGTAAAGAAGGATCTGAGTGAATATCAATACAGGCGTAATATCCCGGTTTATACGAGAAAATCTTCGACGAAAAGTATCCGATAACACCTAACACGACCCACGAAACACATTAGTCTATAGACTAGTCACTAGATTACATATATAAGTTAGTTATAGTAACATATATAAGTTAGTAGTAGCTAGTACATGAGCCCCGGCTTCGGGCGTAGTGCATATTATATAGCCGATAATCACTTTTAAACACTGGGTTGAAAAAAATATTGAAATCGATCCAGGTGTTCCTTAGATAAGCGTGTTTCAATAAACAAACACACTCTTCAGCTGTATATAGTTATCATAAATAGTTGCAGTTTATTTATGCAAAGCAGGTTATAATACATTCGATAGAAATATACTAAATATACAGAAGTAAGACAAAACCAACTAATAAAATTTATTACAAGTGATCACGTGAATCTATTTTAGGAACAACTTAAAAGCAATTGATAGAGATCTTTTATTAAGAAAAACGTATAAAATTGGCGAATCAATTAATTGTAGTTAATAGTAGTTAGCTATATTAGCACAATCAGTTAACAACACGTGACTCACTACATCGAAAGCACTAGCAAGCAGTGTAGTATAGTGTATGTATATCTTCTTCATTCACGATTCTGATTCATTGAGCATCTCCATCTCCACATATTCAAGTGGGTTGGCTTTAAACCGTTTCAAATGAGCAAATAATTTATAATTTGTGGTTTTATCTAGTCGTTTTATGTTTGCTTTTACGCAACTATTTTTCATTACGTAATTAAAATATTTTAGCACGCTCTCTGCAAATAACATAAAATACATTTATTTTCGTTTTAAACTGTGATTCAATTTTTATTTCAATGAATTAATGAAACATGAATATTTCTATTGAAATTTGTGTTGATTAGCGTCCCATTCACGGGTAAGGTAATATTGAGAGCATTCATGAGAGGGTTCAACTTTTATATCATTAAAATTATTCTATTAATTTAATTTTATAACTTATTCACTTTACGATTTCTCACCATTAAATGCTTCAAGTCGTCTATCCGTTATTTACTGTTTTATCTAAAAGTGAATATTTCAGTGTCTGTTATTGTCTCTCTTATTGTAAACATGTGTTTTTTATTCGCCCTTTCTGTGTGGAGTTATAAACAGTGAGGAAGGGATTTGTTTTTTCTGTGATAAAATGTCAAAAAGGTACACGAAACACATATTACTACAGGCACACCAAAATTATCATATTTAAATTATATACTATATACTAACTAACAATATCCGAAACAGAAATTTAAAAAGAGGTCCCAAACATAAAATACTGAACAACCTCCGCAAGCAAACTTTCGAAGTTTAATTTTGTTCATATATTTTGTCAATAATTTCATCGAACTAATAATTCTTGAGTAATATAATTGGTTTATTTGCCAGGCTTTATCCTAATATTAAATTAAAGGGCAATTCTCATGCCCCTAGAGTACCTTAAAACCCATTCCTTGGAACAAGTGTTTAAAGCATTGCGGACACTTATGGTATGTGACCTCATGGCATTGGCAAGCCGTGGCCTTAATAGACCAATTGACCGGCGACACGGGCCACGTCATCTTTTATTTCAGCAACATAAACTACTTTAAATTAAAACGGATTTATAACCCGACTAGCCGCTCGCCCCGGTTTCGACCGTGGTACAGCCTATGTCACTCAGTGAAGCTGCAGCTTTCTAATGGTGAAAGAATTTTTGAAATAGGTCTAGCAGTTTTTGTGTGAAAACGTTACAAACATGCAAAAACAAGCGTTAATAATATTAGTGCCTTGGTATAAAGTGCATTTCCACTTACTCTCACTTCGAGAACGGGTGCATTTTAGGCAAACGCGATCTTAATAAGGCCACATATCAGCTTACCAGCAAGCGAGATTATGATGAAGCGCTCCCCTATATACGAATAGATAAATCCTTCCCCTTTCCCTTTCCTTCCCTTCCCGTATGTCAGCAGAATCAGTTTGTAACAAATACCTAAATAAATAGGTAAAACACGTAGATAATCGCATAATATCGTGACTATAGCTACATATTTGAAAAGAGTCATAACTTTCACTTATAAAACGAAATTAGAAGGAAAACTTCTAGAAGCTTCTCCACAAATCGAAGCTCCGTTTCGTCAGCGTATTCAATTAGGAACCGAACCAAAGTGCAGTAATTGACTCACATGCCGCATCGTCGGCGTTTATGGCTCCATTCAATATAATTATTGATGAACTTGATAGTTAATATAAGAAACGGTCCGTTAGAAACACTACATAGTATAAGTCCAAATCACTTCCCGCGTCTGACCCTACATGTATGCTTAGATCTTGAAAACTACGCAACGAATTTTGATGGGGGGTTTATAAATAGATAGATATAGTGATATAGTGATTCGAGAGTATAAGTTACAAGGTTTGTATGTATATCTATTAATCTACTCCGAATTACACGCGTGCGAGCCGCGGGCAAAAGCTAGTAATTAAATAAAATATAACGCTATTAATTTAACCGGTCTTTATTATTATTTATATTTAAATTTGCATACGTACCTTCTACAGCCTGAGTATATAACTACTACACAAAAACGTATGGGATTTTGATCAAGCAACAAGCTAATTGCAATGAACGGTAGCGCTCGCACAGCGCGTGCCATATCATCCGAGCATGACGCAATCTTGTCTGAAGCGTTTACAGGATATATCAAACAATAACCAGCCCGAAATGTGAAATGCTCGATTGAATTTCCCGTTTTAAACACTGACCGTACATCCGTTGCTTTTAACGCGATGGACAAATTGCCTTCTCAGCTAGCCATTAATAATGTGATTTCTAATGAGTTTGAAATCCAGTAAGAGATAAATCTTAAAAGGGATTGAGTAGAACCAACAAATAGTTTCAATACTTTGATGTTAATAATTTCCTAAAGGCACGCAGTTTTAACATCGAAGTTTGTGAGGAAAGAGGAAAAGATAATTCATTAATTTGAAGCTATTTTCGATTCACAGATATTTTTAACTAGGAACACTAACTACTAAATAATACAAGGATATTCTGTTCATTTGTATGTGGCAAGTGAACTTCAGTAATCTCTCAAAGATTATCGGCGACAAATGCCTAACTAACAAACAATATAACATTGAAGATTCATTTAATACACATAAATAAGAAGCGCCTAATTGTATTGAAATAGAAAAATCTATTCGTTATTTTGCATTAAAGCATCAATGTATCAAAACTCGTATATACTAAAGTTTCAATGCGACCGCTGATGTTTTAAATATCTACACGAATCACCGAGTCAAATATAGAAAATCAATCAATCGGATTTCCTTCCCGCTTTAATGCAGATCGTCAATAAAATAACTCGATATACTGTGTAGGTTTATTGATACCATGCAGCTAATATAACATGAAGCATCCACTAACGAATCCAGACATACGGGCGGCGTGCCAGACTGCATCTAGTGTTTGATTGATTACGATTTAGTGTTCCTTGCGTGTCAATTTGTTTTCCCATAAATTTGTGTACAATGTTAGTGGTAGATTAGAAAATGTATCCTACTCAATATCATAAATGCGAAAGTTTGTGAGTACGTGTGTATGTTTGTTACTCTTTCACGCAATAACTACAAAACCGATTGCAATGAAATTTGGTACGTAGATAGCTGGACAACTGGAATATCACACAGCAACTTTTTAGCTCGATATTCCTACGGGATACAGACTTACGCGAGTGAAACCGCGGGGCGCAGTGTTTAATAAACAAACAAAAATATCTTTAAAATGAAATGTGACTGAAATGTATAAATTATTTGCTATCATAATAAATTTACAATATTGTAGGTACACATGTAATATATGTATAATAAATTATATTGCAATAGGATAAATAAAACATGATTTATTATCATTATCAATAATCGTTTAACTTATTATATTAATCAACATTCATTTCTATCTTTAGAACGCTAACGAAAAAAAAAATGGAAAGAAAATTCCATGTCCAGCTAGTCGTTATATTCTACGAGAGGAAGAAGATCGACGACTTACAAGTCCGTCATTTTCAAGGAGTCCGGACTTTAGCAAGGATCAAATTATATAAAATAACTAGCTGCACGCCCCGGCTCCGCCCGGATAGTTATTAATCATATTTGAAAATAATTTGAGATAAAAAACTATCCTATATTTTAATTTGTTTTAGTTCAACTTGGTGTACAAAATTGATTAAAATCGGTTGAGTAGTTTGGGAGTCCATCGCGGACAAACAACGTGACACGTAATTTACTTATATTAAGATAAATGACACCAAAATCAGAACGACCAGAATCAGTAACATTTGAAAAAACCGTACACACAACCGACATTCAGGAAAAACGAATTGATTCGACTTTAGAGCAAGGTATACCAAAATAACCAAATTATTTTCCTCCAACATGGCTCCACGGTACGTGGTAAAAGATACTTGTATCTAGGTGCATTTACGATACATTTTCAGATATTTACATAATTTAAATATTAAGCTTCATTAAGTACCAACATCAGATCAAATTATAAGATTGTAATGACCGTGTATGTCTAAAATGAAAAACCACATTAAAAATTCTCACATCTCAATCCATAAATAAACATTCTGTATAAACGTTCGCATGGCGAACTGCACAATGCGTTTCCGAGCGCAGTCAGGTGTGAAGCGTGTATGAAACGGCCGGTGGTGACGTCACACCATTGTTATCGTGTAATCATTCGGTTGAACTGTGTATAACGCGCTTTATATTATCTTGCTTGCTTGCGGACTTGTGCAGTTTAATAAATTTATAATATTATTAAAGCTAACAAACATTATACAACAATGTAGAAATAACTTAATCTCGCTAAAGACACGGTAGAGTCATTAAAAATGTAACGATAATCTTTTTATATGTAGGCATGCTTTTACATCGACACGGCGACAAACTGGCGATCTGTTTCCGTGTTGCAGTAAGCCAAATAAATGAATATTATACATAGAACTAAAGACATCTATAGGGATCAAGACCGAAGAGAACTAAGGAGATTAAGACAATCCGTTTGAAGGTTAACCAAAAATAACCCTAAGTTAGTCAACAGTCACTTCAAATTATTCACTAACCTCACTACAAGTCAAACAAACAATATATTCTTGCAATAGTATACTTTACCAACGATAACTCAAAATAAATAACGACAACCATAAAAATAATGAACAACCGACCGCGTTATCTACGTCACAGGTAAAAAGAATCCAGGTCAATTGCTTGTATTACGATAATGGTATTGCACTTGCGTTCCGCCCTGGCTTCGCGCGGTTGTTGTAATTTTGATAAAGATAATAGAACTGGTAACTGAAATGATGCTGATTATTATATCGTGTATTTTATTACTCTCTGTTTATATTTTTCTTTTTTCATGTCCATGCGTAAAATTATTTACAGATTTATTAAAGAAAATCTTGAAAAAACATACGAAAAGCCTATCCCTGATTAATAAACTATACTTATTGCTTATACATCTACTTATTTACTTTTAATGATATAAAGCTGAAGTGTTTGTTTGAATTTAAAAAAAAATTTTTCAACGTCGTATACTACAGAGTTTGTAGAAACTGTTTTCCCAACCGGCAGCAAATGTTTACACTATAAGAAGTCTAATTAAATAAATAAATGTTTGAGTTTATATACACGTGATACCTGAGTGCTGCACTGCTATGCATATATAGCAGCCGGTGTGGACTGCAACTTAAACTAGCTTAAGCTTCAATATGCACTTTTATCTCAGCTAGCAGATTATATAATTAAAAATAATCTTTGTCACCACCGCCAGACTGTAATCTATGTACGAGCCAAATTTCAACACAACACTATTTGTTTTCTATAAAACCCTTAATACATCAATTTTAAGCACTTATTATGTGAGTGAGTGACCGCCTCCTTGGTACAATGGTTAACGCATGAGCGTAGAACCGAGGGGTCCTGGGTTCGATTCCCGGTGGGGACGCACAAAAAAAAAATGTCTCGGTCTGGCAGGACACAGAAGGCTGATCACCTAAAGAAAATCGATCAGTGAAACGGATGTACATCATCTGCCCCATACCTCACTAGGGGACACGGGACTTCACTTTATTATGTGAGTAGTACAGACTAGAGTGAGACATGTTAATATTCCATGAAGTATGCCGCAACGCACTCGTACGAAGCAGTTGGTGCAGTCATTGACATCGCCACAATGCTTTTTTGATCTCGAGCCGCGGCTGTATAGCGAGCAATCAATACCGTGGCGCACTATTGTATTATTTTTTCATATACGAGTAGGTACAAACATTTTGAATGACTCAAGCGTCTATCAAAATGTTTATATATATATGACTAGCTGCGCCCCGCGGTTTCACCCGCGTTAGTCCGTATCCCGTAGGAATATCGGGATAAAAAGCCTTTGCCTATATGTTATTCCAGTTGTCCAGCTGTCTTCACCCCAAATTTCATTGCAATCGATTCAGTAGTTTTTGCGTGAAAGAGCAACAAACACACACACATCCTTACAAATTTTCGCATTTATAATATTAGTAGGATAGTAAGATAGGATATATTAATATAAACACAAAATTGGCATCACCTTAGACGGATAACTCTTATACTATTTTCATTTTATTATATTACTCCTCATATTAATTAATTCAAATAAACAAAAACTTGATCAAGATAGACACGTCCTATGTTAACCTTTTACGCCGAGTTTGTAGTTTGTTTTTCCTTATCTTATAAGAAACACAAAGACCTATAGCAGTGGTAATAAAAACATAGCTCCCTATTCGATGAATAAATTGTGTGAAAGTTTATTTACGCTTTCGTGCAGGAAGGTACTTGAGTTTAGTTTTATTTGAAAACACACACACGCACTTATATGGATTAAAAGTAAACAAATATAGTTTATTATATTAGAGTCGACTAGAAGCAATAATAAGATATCGAATTATTTCATCCCTCTGCGCTACGTACCTCGTGTAGTTTTTATGACTCTGACATTTAACAACATAACCTTTCTATTCTCACATCCCTACGAATATTATAAACGAAGTGTGTTTATTTGTCTCTGTTTCTAGTCGCTACGGGGCGTTTTTACGATATGATTTTTGGATCCGGAGATAATTATAAAGTTAGATAACGATATGGGCTGCTTTTTAATGTCTCATTGAAATGGGCATTTCTAAAACATCGGCGGGTGACTGTGGGCGGTATGCATTATACATAAAAAGCAGTACTGTAACTTTATAAACTATCCTTGCTTTTAATCACATTTCAAATTTCTGAATGAAAGCATGGTCCCATGCCAAGATACCATAACACACATAGTGTTCGATTTCATTTATGGTATCTTGGCATGGGACCATGGTACAAATTGCAATATTGACACCAGCAGCATATTTTCAAAATACATTAAATTCATAAACCGCTACATTTCAAAGTCTTTCCAATGTCTGCTTCACACACACCGTACAAAAGGCATTCCTAGTTAAAAGACAGACGATAGGTTCATACACACATACCTACGTAGGTACACCAGACTTGGATACAATACATGTTTTTTTTTGTATTCTAATGCTGCACATTTCCATTGGAAACCGCAGGTAATGGAAGAATATGAATATCAAACAATGCACTTATTAATGTGATTTTTTACGTGTTATTCGCTTGAATATTTTTACGCTTCGTTAAAACAAGTATACTCGTATAATTAAAGGTAATATGACATGTTTCACCTTAACGAACGATTTTAACTTATTCAATACAGCTGCTTAATATGCAAGTGTACACTCCCAAGACACTAAAAACGAAGGGCCAAGATACTCTCTTACCAACATGCCTCACAAACCATAATACCATCGATATGTGTACACTAACATCTCCACATACCAACTCGCTAGAGTATCACATGCCTCGGATGCACTAATCTTATACCAGCCATTTACAAAATACCCAAACAAGAGCTAGCGACCCCTTCGGTAACATTTAACACCGCTACAACTGTCGAGAGAACCATACATGGTGGACACACTATTCCGATGTGCGTGCAGACGCTCGCAGATAGCCGAGCTGACGGATCGATGTCGCAGCATCAGTCGGGCGACGTCTAGCTCGCCGTTATATATTCATGGCTTTACGGTGAGCGAGCACAAAAGCCCGCGGGGAAAAGCAAGGCCGCCGCGAGTCGCTACTTTGTGATGACGCCACGTTTTGTAACGTTTTATTGCAATAATATTAATGCGAAGAACGCATCTTGAGAAGTGGTTAAAAATGAAAAACCTACCTTCAAACTACATTCTACCAAATCGTAATATAATGCAACAGTTTCATTGTCCATACTATGCAAAGTATCTACTAACTATCTTACTCGAATCCCAAGAGATAATTGTTCATCATCATCACAGATCCATTTCTCAACCCCCAACCAACTTCACCGATGTCATAGCATCATCATATCATCTTGACGTCTACCTGTCTTCACAGTCTACAAAAGGTCATCTACCATCGAGCATTTAGCATAACCCTCCCAACCCCTAATTACCTTGCCGTGACCTCACGCAACCACGCCGCGCCCTAATAGCTTTCCACCACGAAACATTTGGAATTTTTTTAAATTATATTTCCACGAAACTGCACGACTCTTAATTGGTCTAGTTTTTTTTTAACGCGGTTTACATATAACGCGGTGGATGTTTATTGCACTGCGAGCGTGTTAAGTATCGTGCAATGTTGGCACTTGGCTCAATTTTTATAATTGAGGAAAAACCTTCGAGCTTTACTGAAATATGTATTGAATTGGAGTGGAGTTAAAAATATGTAATTCCATGCAAGTGATAAAAAGCTAGCCACAAATAAAACTGCAAATGCCTGGCAAAAAAAGAATTGTATTTTATCGCTTTAATGCCTCTACATGTGGAATATTAAGCCCAACATGACTAATTCCTACTTACTTAACACAAACCGATTTGTAATGATCCAATTATGTGTTTCATTTTGTTTTTCAAATAGCAATAAATACTGGAACGTTTACATATAATTTTTCGTAATAAACTTCCCCACAGATCTAGCTTAATAATTGTGTAATAAACTCTGTAAGTAAATATTTATATATACGTGATTAATAAACACTCCCGAACCGTAAACAATGAATTTATTTACATACAAAATGTATCAAATAATAAACAGATTAGTGCGTAATTATATCTATCACTAACCTTATTACAAACTACACGGCAATTTGTTCAAGAGCATTTGAAAATTACTTTTAAGAATCCTATTGTATATACTTTTTTTTCCTTTCGAGTTGAATGATACCCGACCTAACAATACAATGGGATAATACACAATAACACAGCGACCTTGCCTTTTCTCGTATGACGGACCACTCCTTCACTAACACACCTAGTGGTGTATGCGAAGTTAGTCCGTCACTAACTATTCGCATCATACATGTGTGGAGAACCCTGTACAGTTTACACCTGGGAGTAAGTGACGGTTGCTGTCGTAAAAATAGTAATGTTAATTTTTTTCATGAAATAATCTTGCTGACCAAGCTTATTCTGATCTGATTATAAACGTATATAAAATGAGTAGCCAGTACCAACGGGATCATGCGCTGTATATTGGCGCAGGCTTGACTGCTCGTATGTGAACCACTGCTGCAAGCTGTCTACTTCCATTATAGCATTACAGTAGTGGCTGACATACCTAATTGTCACAATTACTGTATTTAAGACGTATACTAACATAGTTTTTTGAGTATTAATTGTTACTAACAAAATTAATTTCTGTTACTTGTATAAATTAATAAAATAAAAAATTAAAATGACCCTCCTTGTTTTTTCAATTATGTCATATCATTATGCATTTTAGTTGCACAGTAAATAATCCATATTAAATGAACACAATAATTGGTTGCCACTCGATAGCTAATGTTATCTAAAAATAAACGATAATACGTTATCTAGAGGATATATCTATAGGTCGAACGAAATTGACTTTTATTAAAAAACGACGCATTACCTATTCTACAGGATCTAGCTACATTAAATAGGGTTAAACGTTTAAGAGAAAGATATAAATACTATTGATATTTATCTCTTTGCGAGATTCCGACTAAAATGTATAAATATGAAAATTACCCTATCTTTTTTCTGACACCCAAACCACTGAATCAATGTGGATTAATTTGGCACAGATACAGTTAGAGAGCCGAGAAAGGTCATAGGACAGTTTTTATCGCGGATAACCCACGAGAACCATGCGGAGAAAATTACGAAACTGTCTGTTATTATCGCAGGCGAAGAGGCGGGCGAAAAGTTAGGAATAAAAAGTAGTAATATATATTACAAAGTACAATCAAGTAGAGAAATTTAATAGCAAAATACAAGAAGCAAGCGCAAGATATTATTGAGCTAAACATGAGACAGCCAAAGCTAGTCGATACGTAACCACAAAACCGATGAAACCCACAAGCGGAGTGAGCCGCACGCGGGCACCGCACCGCAGGCGCGCCCTCCCACTTTCACTCGACTCTCACTCAATTGTGCAACCAAAAAAGCCCCAACAAAAGCCTCGGAGCGCCATTTAAGATCTCATAATTGCATCTCTACACGTGTCGGCGGAAACAATTTTCGGAGTGCTTCCCTCGACAATGAAATATACTTGACTCTTTGGTAATGATACGAATTTCTCGCACTTTATTTAATGAGCTTCTACCCTTTTTATTATATTTCATGTATTCAATATCTTGGGAATTAGGCATTAATTCTGCTACTGTTCTGTTCCGTTCTGTAGTGTTGATTCTATTAGGCAAATCCAATTTCAACTAGTAATTCCCATTCTTTAACAGTTCGATTTAAAACAGTATCTCCGATACACAACTGAGTGTAGAATCCATCGACCATCTACAATCGACTATTAATTCCGTAATCTAACAGCACCTGGTACACACAAGTTTGTGCAAGTCTTATATAAGCTGTTGTCTTCAGCGTACAGGTAACCCAAAGCTGATTGATTACATTGTAGAATAAATGTAGAAACCCCAATGGAGACACTGGCGACGGTCTGGTGGACACATCACGCTGGAACAGATCCAAATGGAGTGAACTGATTTATGTCAAGTTATTCACGGTTTGTTTTCAGTGGAAAGCAGTCCATCCGCCATCTAGATTTATTGAAAAAACATGTATATGATTTTGGTTATTTGGCATCGTGTCAGTTTCCGGCTAGCGGCTAGCGTTTACATTACGGGACATTATTTTTGCATTAGAGTATGTAACATAATTGGAAATTTATTTGGAAATGTCGTAATTGAGTAGATTTATACATATGTCATTCATGAGCTGTAATTAATTAATCTGATACTTATGCTACTGCACGCAATACATTTAAATTAACTACAGAGATATATTTTTGTTATCTTCATTGTAATGATCTACTATGGATTATGGATTTTACTATTTACTTATGACTTCAGTATTATTGTCAAATTTAGTGTGAAAGTCAAACAGCATATTAAGACATAATAAATTAGATTTTGCAATACACCTAACAGTGTTATGAACAAAACGTACAAATCATCAAATAAGTTCATTTCAATCAAATGAAATGCTCTTCTAATTAATACCCATTAGAGTAGCGATCGTATATAGTCATACAGCATACTTCACGGCCATAGACGGTAATATTCAATTATGTGAATCGTGGCACATGTCATCGAACTTCTTTCTTGTGTGTCAAGGCAATACTGTTACTGTTTTTCCTCGGGTATTAAAAAGAACCATTGCTTTGACTTCAATTATGTCTAAATTGATTAACGTAATTTTATAAGAAAGAATGATGGAATGAAAATATAAGGACATCTATTGTCCTTTTACTTCGCAGCGCTCGCAATGTGTATATGTGCACATACCTACACGTCTTAATTATACATATATATATTTTAGATAGATACAAGGCTTCCAATACTATGCCCAACAATATTTACACAATTCACAAAATTAGAACTCAAATGTATACCAAAAAATCACACAAGTCGCACGCCGGAATTCAAAAGAACCGCAAGAAAACTAAAACCTAGAATCGAACAGAGCAAAACATAATAAACAAACAGTAAACAATCCAAAGATCAATAGTAGTGTCCCTGGCATCGAGCCAGTTAGGTTCACTGACACCTTATCTAGCCTACCTGTTGTATCTAGCTGCGAGCTAATTATACCTGGCGTCTTCGAGCTTCGAGTATAATTAGATATTACTGAACATTCCTCAAATTGTCAACAATTAAGTACTGTTCATTACTTTATCGCAATAAATCTTATCGTAATCCTAAAATGTAAATAGTATAATATAAAAGATAGTTAAAAGCAGATAGAGGTTGCCAGAATAAGTGTTATTTCAACTGCAATTCTATAGTCCTACTAATATTATAAATGCGAAAGTTTGAAAGGATGTGTTTGTTGCACGCAGAACCTACTAAACCGATTGCAATGAAATTAGATAGCTGGACAACTGGAATAACATAAAGGCTACTTTATATCCCGATATTCCTTCGGGATACGGACTTACACGGGTGAAACCGCGGGGCGGCATTAATGTTTAATAACAAATAAATGATCACACAATCAAATAATTATCTTCATAATATTAGTTGATAGATTCAATCACAAGCCCAATGAAACCAATAAATCAGTAGAGCACAGCTCATTGCGCTCTCATGAAGCCATCGGGTCAATAGTTAGTTCCGCTAGCAGGTCACCTGGGAACAGCCCGCCGTCAGATGCACCTCAATCGATCCGGTAATCCACTTATGTGGGTCATCCGGGCCGACCTGGAGCAGATTGTGCGTTCAGAAACCGATCGCAGATCAATCTGGACTTTAAATAAAACATTTAAACAATACCAATTGTTGACTCATATTTTTAAGACACCAATTACAACGCTGTCTTGACGACACTTAATTAAGTTAATCTTTACCAAACATATATCTTTATATTTTTATTTTTGTGTTTGAATAACTATACCTAGTCTTGCCATAAATATTGTAATAAAGAAAAAAGAAAATTGTTAACTGCAAATAACATTTA
>NC_052127.1:6247072-6264250 GCF_012273895.1 Zerene cesonia
CAGATTCGAAATTCAAATGTAATATTTTTTTATAATTAAGTGTAACAGTATTTATGGCCAGACTAAGTATATCTATTAACTGAAGCTTGATAAAGAACTAGAAGTCTACTCGTATTTCGATATCAATATATATGTGTGTCAAATTTCTGGATACAACCGAAATTACTTTTAAATACTAAACATAAACATTTATTCCAGTAAATTTTGAAAGATCGCATTTGATCGCATTAAAGCGAAACTGGTATCACACAGTCATATCTCACGAACCCACACGGACGCGAAACTTGATACCTTCAAATTTATATTATTTAATAAGGTTAAATAGGCCACATTCATGAATTAAAGACCAACCACGTAGCCATTTGCCTCATTAATCTTTACGAGCATATCTCTAAATAGTACAATAGGGTTGTAAGCTTCATACGTCAGCAACTTACAAAAGATATAAATTTAATACCTTAGCCTATAGCTAAATGAAGCTTACATATGGCGATTTTTAAATGAGTCGATTAGGAACTTAAACATAATCGCGATTTCATTGTCTTGCAAAAGAAACAAGGTGACAGAGCAATTTAATCGAAAACCAAATAAATGTGAATGAATTATTTCTCACAGATTTACGTTTTTCATATAGCCTAAGTGCATTTTTGTTTTTTATTTAATTTTACAACACGTTTGGTTCAGGGTATTTATAAACTACAATTTTCATATAGTTAATATATTTATTCATATATTTAATATAAGTAAATTTTAAAACAAAGCAGTTTGCTATAAAATCGCAGTTAATTAAGCTGCAGTTCCTATTATTGTCACGTTTATTGAGAATTTTAATCACATAGATAAGCTAAAAAACTGGTAGCGCGAGTACATATTATTGTTAGATACCTTTAGATATGTAGGTAGGTACATTCATTATAAAAAGTTGATGTTTTTTATCATTTCATAGTTTTATAATAACCGATCAAATCTTTGCTGGGATTATTCGAATACACTCGCACTTTTTAGCATAGGACATACCTTATATCACCCCGTACCCGTACCCCAGGACAATTAGTAACAAATATCAAATATACCTACAAAAAATTAAAAAACACCTCACGATTAATTGACACTCAAAAAATATACTCCCTCGTTTTCGAGAAGTGCACTGACCCTCCACACAAGGACCTCATTAGACCAGTTTTAAAACACTCTCCAATATAGGTTAGGGGGGTGTGAAACAAAAGAGTGTGATAAGTCGATACAGATCAGCATTCAGCACCCTCGAAAGCGCGATGAACGGATCCCGAGCACCTGCGTCATCAGCTAGTGGGTATAGGTTTTTTATAGAACCGGGATTGTACGACCCTTTATAGAGGGCCCATCTAGAGAAAAGTGTTGAGGGTAATCTCTTCGGGGTATGTAGGGGAATTTAGTATTTTATGACGATTATAAATCTACTTCATTTATTTATTTATGGCATTTGACAACTCTATACCATAAAATTTTATTGCCATTTCATTTCAAAGGAAAAAATAAGAATGAATGAATAACATAAGAATTGACTTAGATAAAACTATTAATTATTATTTGTTTAATAAATAAATTTATGTCTATTGCATTTTTATCATTCCACATAGCCTGTTTTTAAAGGCAATTAACTTTAAAACAAGCACCTGATATGTTTCTAAATCATAAAACTACCACACAGAAATAATACAATTTTTCAGATCAACCCAACCATACCAATGAGCAGCCCAGTCAGTAAAAAGTGTTCAGTTATCACAACTAATTCCAGGCACAACATAAACATCATCAAGCAGAGATTATAGGAAATGTAATAATATAACAAAGACAATGCTATTGGCGTTACACCCTGAGCACCCTTCCTGCTTGATCAATAGACCGCGCGTGACTCGGGCTGGTTTGCAGACGGGCATGACGTCACGCCGTGTCACCGAACACTTTCGATATACATGGAATACAATGGGGTACAGATTTTTTGTGTCGAGTATCGACTATCGAACTGTTGAGACAGAATTTTCTAATTTAGGGCCGACTTTTCAATTCTTGGTTGAGACTCATGAATCTCATGCGTTCGGTTGTGTTTTAGTTTGACATTATTTGCAAATAAAATAAATCTCTGTTAGAAACTCGAAAATGAACGGACGGATTATGCCAGAGTGTCGGGTTTTATTTAGTCTTTGACATACTTACGTGTCCGTACAGACCCAATTAAAAAAATGTTTTAAATTTTAACTACGTCATCATGCTTTCAACTCATAACATATTACTCGGACATGATTAGGAACAGGATCCGGTAAAAAGCTGATGCAAATAAGACCGAGTTAGCATAATTTTATAATACTCCACATATTCTAATTAATTAATTAGTAGAATTTGTATACATTAATAATGACCTTTTAGTTATTTTAAAAACAGATAAGTAGTGCGGTATTTTAAGGATCCCTCTGTGATGCACATAAACTAGATCGAGGCTTGAAATCTAGTGAAATTTAAAATATAAGTAATTAAAATTTGAATTGCAAAAAAGAATAAAATCATTTCCTGTTGCAATATAAATAGAATTATGTACTACAAACAAAATTAACATCGAACAGGAAATTTTCCTCGTCCAATACATATACCGTCAGCGTTTTTATCTAACGCAATTATCTATATAATAATACAGCACAATAACAACAGACCTTATCTCTGTATCACTGAGTTCAAATTCGCCTGTACACGTCTCTGGAACTCGATATCCCGCCGAGCGGAAGGGGGTAGCTTTCCCGGGAAGGGGGATAACGTGCCTCATCAATGTTTACATAATATTGGATGTTTGACGTTAACCGGCATTTTGTATTCTTTGCAAAATAATACTTGTCATGTTGAAGGCAATATATGTGCGATTAAGGCCTTATGAAAATACGAAATATTGTGATATAAAGATATTGGGTCAAGCGGAACCGGGATCACTGTACCGTCACAGAATATTGACCTGAACGTAGTCAACGCTATGGCCTATAAAAACTGTTGCAGAAATATATCCCTAACCGTTATTTGCTGCCAATGTTGTATATTTCTTATGCAAAAAGTGTTAAAACCGTTATACTCACGTCACGTTTCACGTCTCGAGTTTAAACCGACGAATTTCTGTTAACATACCTGTAACAATGTACACATTATTAATTAATTAATTCTCTAACACTCCATTCGACAGGCAAATTATTGGCAGGAGTTATTATTATATATAAGGCAAAACTACTTTATATGTAGAAGTCGCACGCTTCGGCACGAGTTGGGCCAGCTCGCACGGGACAGTACCAAACCCCCACAAAACTTGCGTTTAATAGTAGCATGCTACTGTGTTTAGTACGGTGAGTGGCGCTGGTTACCGGTCCAAGCGCGCCATACATGGACCTGATCATTTCCTTCCAGGCATATTGAATAACACATATCCATTCCCTTCAAATATCATACTTATAGCATTATAAGAAAATTTTTATATTCATGAGAGTAAAAATACAAACAAAATCAACTTTTCAATTGTTAAAGGACTGTAGAAGTTTATTAAATAACGCACAAAGGTTATCTTTGTACAAGTTTAACAAACCCATTATTTTAATTGATAACTCCAACAATGTCATTAACAGTAATAAATTAATATTGATATAGCGTAAGCGGAATTAATCTTGATACAAGTGAAAATAATTACTATTAGTGTATATATATGTAGTAAGACTTTTTGCTACCGGATTAGCCCTTAAATCTATCTATTCGATAAGAGTTATTTCTTTAAAGCTACTAATGACAGTGCGCTGTACGTGCGTAGCGGAATAAGGAACAGGGAGACGACGGAACATGGTGAATCGGGCTACATCTGTCCCCAATACTCAAAGATCACCATGACCGCTCTGTGAAGAATGAAACGACAGAGAAGAAAGAGTACAAACACTCTTCTCACTCTCAAAACACTCACTATGTGTCGTGCTTGTAAATTATTCATCTTTCATTTAGGTTTCGAGCAAAATTATTTTTGTATATACAATTTCGCTTCTTTCAGCGAAACGTCAAACTCAATGCTTTAGTATTAAGTAGCCAGGTAGGTGGTCAGGTTCCTATTATAGAACTGACACCTAGACACCTAGGCTCATGCTATACACGACTTCAATGTGGCTAATTATGTTAATGGAAAAGGAAAACCCTTCCTCATTCGAATTCACTAAAGAACCAGCATTTAACGAACGCAAGACCTAGCAATTAAAAGGCTATCGCACCAAGACATCCAAAGCGTCATAGCAGTTTAATTTATGTCATAAATCCTACTAATCATACTAATATTATAAATGCGAAAGTTTGTAAGGAAGTGTGTGTGTGTGTTTGTTGCTCTTTCACGCAAAAACTACTGAACCGGTTACATTAAAATTTGGTATGTAGTTGGACAACTGTCGAGGTATATAATAGGTACATAAATATAACAGGTAGCAAACATCGTTAGATCACAAAATTATGTGTAGGATTCGAAGTAGACGTTACTGATCAGAATGTTTCGATAATTGACAATCTTGCGAATTAGTTTGTAATCCGACGGTATTTACTATCTTGAGGCGTCTTGTTGCTCTCCTGTTGCTCCTATCGTTCAGTTAAAAATATAAACCTGACCGAGTCGATCCCGCCCTACAAATTATTACTCCGTTCGTGGATTTCCATATCACGACATAGCATATATACCTATCTTTAAAATGCAACGGATTTTGATGGTTTTTTTTTTAATAGATAGAGTGATTCAAGAGGAAGGTTTGTATGTATAATATCATTTATTAAACTACTTCGAATATAACGCGTGCGAAGCCGCGGACAAAAGCTAATTAAAAGTAATTCTATATTTTACTCAGCCCATGACATATTTAAACAGGTTTAATATACACCACAAGACCCGTATAATAGCATTAAGTAATTCGTCTATTTTAATCACGCACAGCCGGTTATGACGTCACCGCCCTAAACAGTACATCAAACCGCGGACCGCGATATTTATACGCCGCAGAACCTTGGGCGAATTTCATACTAATTAATTAGTTAATAACAACGTAATACAATTAATTACCTAGGTGTTTCATTTCCAAGGATCGGTGTGTTTCTGGGAAATCGTATCATGTTGTAACAGGGAAAAGACATAACTATCTAAACTGATTTATAGTTTGCCAGACGCTGGTCCTGACTCCGCCCGGATATCAAGATTCCTGTTTTATCCCAAGGGAGTATATAATCGGGATAAAAAGTATCCTATCACCCAAATCGGCTCATAGCCTGTTTGTATACCAAATTTTAACAAAAGCCGTCCAGTGGTTTCAGCGTGATTGACGGACAAACATCCAAACAAACAAACTTTTTTATATTAGTTTGATAGATAATTTGTTTGCTTGATAACACCGTGGGTTAGTATTTTCTTGTGTTTGATTTAACGCGAGTATTATACATTTAGAAATTAAAAACTTTTTAACGGATTTTAAACGCGATTTATTCATTTTATTATTAACCCGACGTTTCGAACACTTTACAGCGAGCGTGGTCACGGGGTCTCCCCGTTAAAAAGTTTTTAATTTCTAAATACACCGTGGGTTGTCAACCGATTGGCGTGATTCATTTATTAACAGAATTGACGAAATGTATTTTCGTGTGGTCCGATTTTAACCTCCAATATACATTGTTTTTTTTAAACAACAAATTTTGTGTAACGAACTTTCATTACGCATTTAAATCAAATTTCTCATCTCAAATGAAGTTTTCAGTAAAAACAATATTATTATTTCCAATAGTTAATCAGTCTGTATGAAACAGTTGCGCCATTATGAACGGCCCTTTACCTCTGGGAATGCCATTACAGTACCATCTGGCCGCTATTTTACAAACTATATCATTGATGTGAGTCAAATTCTAATCTTGTCGTTTTTTTTTTGCTTTTACTACACGCGTACGATAACATAGGAATACGAAATATTGGCTTGTAAGAACATGTGAAATCGGCTTCGTCTATTGAACACACAACATTCGGATATAGAGTTTTTACTTATGTTCCACTGCACCTCTCATTGCATTCCACTACACGTATCGTTAAGAATAATTCATTTTGCCTGATGACCCGTTATAAAAAATCATAATCATTGACAATCGGTAGACAGCTAATAGGCTATCTTTAAAAATCGGTGGAGCAGTTAAGGCAAAACGAATCAAATTGTCGCTATTTTAAAATGTTAGTTCCAGTCATCGCGATACGTAGAAGGACCGCGCTAAACGATGTCCGAAATCATAACCCATTATTCATATGTATATATATGGAACTCGCGGTCCGCTCCGGCTTCGCCCATGGTAAATATTTAGTTTATAGCCTTCTCAATGAATGAGCTATCTAACACAGAAATAATTTTTCAAATCGGACCAGTAGTTTCCGCGATTAGCGCGTTCAACCAAACAAACAAAATAACAAATAATCTTCATTCTTCATCATCTTCATTTTTATAATATTCGTATAGATTTATACAATCCGAAGAACATAGTTTGCCGATGGTACCGCTCATAAATGCATAATCATGTCAAAACACCGCCGTTGTACCATACGAAACTCCGCTAATGACATCAGAATCCAAAACATTTCACATTCTGACACGCGCGCCGTGCACCCCCCCTCCCCCACAACGATGTCGTCATGTCATTTCCACGGAATACAGCTGAAGAATAATATCATGATGTAATACAATTGAATTCAGTTTTTATAATCTTTTGTCGGAGATTCGTCACGAGCTGTCAGCAATGACGGTCGTTCAGTTAACGTTTATTTAATGTTCTATTATCTACTTGGGTTATGCTATTCGAAAATATAAATTTCATTCTGGTTAAGTTTATACTGAGGCAATAACGCTGTGGCAAATATTCTATATGCAATAGAAACATTTGATTACAGAATAAGAAGCAAACAAGAGACGCTGTTTAAATCATTTAGTTTTGCAATAACTATCGTCTCTATAAAAATAAAGTTCAATCATAACATCGCATACCACCACGACCTCCTTGGTGGTTACAATAGTAAATACAAATCAAACAAATATCGCAGGTTGTTTACTGAACACAAAACGAACATACACGTAACGAAAATCTATTAATAAAATAATCATCTACCCCACAATGTGATAAAACATTTTTTTTATAATTAATTATCTTGTACACGACCCCAATACTATGAGTTTCGATTACCTTCGACGCCCGTCTGTCTACAGTCTAGACAGACAAACGGACAAATGCAATAAACGTCCAACTGTATCATTGATTATCCGACGATAATAATAAACAAGATAATATTTCAATTCCTAAACTTTTATCAGTGTTTAATGCTGACATTAATCGTTTGTTATTTTGAAATAGATATTCTAAATAGACCTGGCATTTGAACATTAATTAAACTTTTAACTACTAACTAATACACCTAGCCTTCTGAGGCCTCCAACAGAAATAAATTTCTATTACTTTAATTAATTCTACAATTTCTTCTTATGAGAAGGCAAAATAAAGTTCTAAACAGCAAAATTCCTACAATATATTATGTATATATACGTGTGTCTACAATAATATTTATAAAACTTTTTATATTTTTTGTATGTTTCTAACGTTTTCACACAGAAACCACTGGACTGATTTAAAACATTATCTTTCTATTACTAAGCTGCAACTTCAATGAGTAACATATCATTATATGTATGTGCCAAGGGCGAAGCTGGCGAACAGCTAGTGCATAATATAACTAGCTTTGGCCCGCGGCTTCGGACGAGTTAATTCGGAGTAGTTTAACAGATGTTATTCATATAACCCTCCTCTTGAATCACTCTATCTATTAAGAGGAACCCCATCAAAATCCGTTGCGTAGTTTTAAAGATTTAAGCATATATAGAGACATAGCGACAGAGAAAGCTACTTTCTTTTACACTATGTAGTGAAGATACAGACATTTAGAGGTGAAAAGAAAGCCCAGAGTCACTGAAAATTGCAAACATTAAACTTGGAAATAAAATATGAATAAACCAGGAGCACTCTATGCGCGCATTTTAACGAACTAGAAGTGCATCCCCCATTTGACTTTAAAATCTGCCGTCTGTCTGCAACTCTTACGTCATTAATATTAACGCGGTGACGTCATCGTCGCTTTATGCTACCTCGATGAGGTCATATATCCTAGGTGCCTTGTGGTTTTTTTTCACTCATTATCATTACCTAAGTTTTTCTGAATAATTGCAAAAAATACAATATTTCGAGTTAAATCACCTCCGAACCTAACATCATATTGTTTTTTTATTAAAACACGGTAACTAGTATTCACTTAATACATTTTTGTCTCCATGACTGTAGCGAATCCTATCCTATCCTACTAATCCTACTTCCTACTAATAATATAAATGCGAAAGTTTGTAAGGATGTGTGTGTTTATTGCTCTTTCACGTAAAAACTACAGAGCCGGCAACTTTTTATCCCGATATTCCTACGGGATACAGACTTACGCGGGTGAAACCGCGGGGCGCAGCTAGTATACATCAACTAAGGATTACCAAAATGCGAGGACACATTATGTTATCTATTTTAGCTCGATGGGCTGCTATATTCTTTAACTTCACATTAAAAACTAACTAACAAGACATCGCAAAAAATTTAACGGACATATAAATATATCTATATTTATTTTTTTTTTTTGTTTGTATTTATATAACTATTTCCTTTAATTTTTTTCTTTCAACTGTATCGTATCAATGGAAGGGTATCGGTACCTGTAATACAGATTAATATCTAGTACGGGACTAACGTTTTGTTTGTATGTGTGCAAATGGTTGAGAAATAAACTTATTTTTATTTTTTATTATTTATACGGATATGTAAATATATCTTAATTGTATTTCAATTCCCAATATAATGCAACCAAAACGCCACACAACAGCAACAAAGCACAACATATCGTGTGCACACATAATGCCCATCCTAATTACACCTTACGTGGGATCCAAGTTTCAATTCTAAACAACAATGACACAATTGTACTCGCAAATATAATAATGCCGCACGACATGGCATCAGGGGGCCATTCAAGCTGCGTTGAACCCGGTTAATTTAAAAATCATTTACAACAATGACTTGTCCGTTTACATCTAAACTTATCTACGTGCAGTTGTTATTCTAGTTTGTTACATATTTAATGTAAGTTACATGTTTTCCTTTACGTTTATGACGATTATTACTACCTACTAGAGTATGCCACTAACTGTTTAAGTTGTACCGAAAATCTATCTAATTAAGATTCCTTAATATCATCCATCCATATAACCATAATCACCCTGTAACTTATCCCGATATCTGATTACACACAAAAAAAAATTAATATAAAAAATGCCCATTGAAAAATACTCACTAACGACTCGACATTTCCTGTTCAGGAAATATGATTCCAGGTAAGTAATACATTTGGTAAAATGAGTTTTAATGGTAAAAGACAGCAATTACCTAACATATTTTGTTCAACAGTTATCATCCGCCAATTCAACACCGATCGTTTTAGGGTTCAACGGCCCAGAGACTAAATGCTAGTCAAATATGAAACAAAACACGTGCTACTATGACCTCCTTTTTGGTAGAAAAAATATTTGATCAAGTGTGAAATACACTATACTATCTACACAGGATCTATAATTGCTCTATATTATATTTATACAGTATTATAAGAATAAAAAAGTTCCTCAAAACGAATTCTACACATCCACTATGTCCTCCGACATTAAACTCGAAGACACACTCTACTACACAATAAATCCCAAATAAATGCAGTTAACTACCCTCCAAATGACCAATACATTAGGGTGGCCGAATAAGTAAATAACAAACATTGTGCAATAAACAGAATCTTCCAAAAGCAGCGTACCATCACAATAATTCAGCGAGGTTATAGTGACATCACCGCATGCTAATGCAAGGGGACCGGTCCAGAGACGTTCGCGCCAAAAAACCTGTACCACAATTAGGGACAACTATAAACCGCCGCCGTTAAAGATTACATTCAAGTTCATGACATCATCGATGCGAATACTGTACGTGTCCAACGGCTGCGGGGTCAAAAACATCGAGCGATTTTTATAAGACACGAATAGTGCTTGGAGTTTTGTTACGTACGTAGTATTGTAAAAGCAACGTAAAAAGTAGGTATGAGGTGAGAAATTATTTATACCAAGAGAATGCGAAAATATAAGCACAAGTTTGTAGTCTATTCATACTCGTAAAGAGTTATTATGTGCTGTAAATGTATGATAAAGGTCTCGTTAAAATAATGAGTCATGCAGTTAAAGACTCAATTTTAAAGTACGTTAGAAAAATATATAGCGCTTTATCTACGAACTTGCTTCCTTGAAAATGACAACAACATCTCGTAGGTAAACACCATCACTCAAGTGTGTATTACTTAACATTGACGCCTTAAAATTTAACGTATTGTCTTATTAATTAATTACATTACTTAACAAATACCACAATGTACACTTAAAAACAATTAACAACAGCCATTAACTGACCGCACATTTAGTTTTTCACCACCATCAACGTTTTGCGGAAACCTTACATCATGTCTCCATAATATAATAAATCAACATCGCCAATCCTATATAAGCCAGATGATAATACCAGAACGTGCTGCTGTTAAACGGTCATAAAACCACTCAAGTCGGTCCGAAGTGTGCCTCGGTCTAGACGAACACATAAACAGTGGCGCGGAATGACGGAAACGGAACGATTCGCGTTGTGCACTTATTTACTGCTGCATACTTTTATTACCTCCCAGTGAAGGGGGCGTCTTCCTAGCGGTAAGGGAATTAACGTAGCGCAAGGTTTAGTCGATGAGTGCCATTTTCTGCCACTAGCAGGAAATATAAAGGTTGAGATATTTAGGGTCATATTCACGTTCTAATCATTGATTGCTTTAGTAATTTTAGTGAACGGCAAAAGTATAATTAGAGTGAACAAATTTTATTCAATGATAATAATATAAAAAACAAACAGTGTAACAAAACATAAAACTCAGCAACGTAATCAACCAATCCATCCAACTCCAACCAAAAGACCAATCAAAACTTCAAACTCATTTAATTCAATATTAGATAAAATTTCTAAATTACACTGACATGTAATGTGGAGTGTGTAACCACACAAGCGAAATTTGACAAAAGAGACAAAAACTTAAAGCCTCAATATAATCCCTTGTTTGCTGACCGTACGCGGGGTGGGGATATCTCGACGGTACCGTAGCTTGCACGATACGGCGTCTTTAAATAGTTGGGGCGGATTTTATACAAAAACTTCGCGAACTCCGGCTCAAATTGCATCCCATTGTGTTGTAAAAATGTCAAACTTTTCCCCATTTCCGTATACGGAACGGGCGAGGCGGATTGCTGTAACCGAATGTCGAGCAATAAAAGTGGAGACCCGTTGAGCGAAAAGGGATATTTATGATTTATTACAACTTGACGATTTAAAAATCCACCAGCAAGTTAATAAAGGACTAAATAAAAATGTAGTTTTTCTGTACTAGGCTACTTGCAACATTGTCAGCAATTAATATAAGATTTTTAACGAGAGAGAAATTTAGAAGTGTTTTAGTAACAAAAGGACTATGTATTTTTTATTCTTTTGTATATAAGGGAGCATACATAAAAAACAATAAATGAAAAAAACAACTAATTACATTGCATAAACTTTCTTCCTTAGAAGAAGATAGACATTACAAAATTCGTCAAACGATGAAAATCTTGGTATCTTGGTATTGCAAAAGCGTACACATAAACATACATAGTTACATATAAAACACTTCGTTTAAAGTCAACTGGAATTATAGGAAGTGAATTGTCTTAAATGGTCGTCGATCTAACGATCAAGAGTGGAGGGTTCAACGACACGCAATTGTCATGTCTCGTGTATCAGATAATCTCCTTTCTACAGATTAATTAATATCTATACTGGGAAAATCGGTAAATAAATAAGAGGTATGTAATATCCGGTGCAAAAATGCATTTTTAACCACAATACCTACAAAATTTAATCGGCGTTAAAGTAGTTATAAAACAACATTAATACCCGAGCTTGCTTGGCTTCGGCTTTCATAAAAATATGATACTCGAGCTCAATATAATCTTATTAGTGATGAGATCTTAAAATAACTTCGGCAATAATTATATTTCTGAAACGTTTATTATTAAAACTTATCAATATAGATTAAGGTACATATATTGTAAAATCTATTTAAAATGAACTTTCGTTCACAAAATGCTTTGCGCATTAGAAAAATAAATATATACTTTCGAGTTAAAACTCACAAAAAAAGCGTATTTAAATCGTCATAATAGAGCAAAAAATTTTAAACAACCCGTGAAGGATCCAACCGATAATTATGCCATATTTTTGAAAACATATCGCATTCCTGATGTCAACCTTAGCTGCACCAGATCCCAGTGAACAAGCAAACGAATGAGATCATGTTGCATTGCCGTGAGTCAGCGAAGACTTCAAGTTATCGCACTCCGCAATTAGGCCGCATATTGTCATAGTTATTTTTGTTGTTCCAACTCATTCTGCGCTAGGATCGGCCGGTTCCAAATCTAAAGATATGAAATCACTAGCTGTGCCCCGCGTACGTCCGGATCCCGTAGGAATATCGGGATAAAAAGTGTCTTATATGTTATACCAGTTGTCCAGCTGTCTACGTACCAAATATCATTGCAATCGGTTCAGTAGTTTTTGCGTGAAAGAGCAACAAACACACACACATCCTTACAAAACTTAATAAACTTAATAAATAACCGTTTGAAATCGCGGTTCCACCCGCAGACGAAATTTTCTATTGTATGTTATTCTGGTACATAAGTAACATTACTGTCTCTTGACACTTGATATTAATTATACTTATAATCAACATCCGTTTAGCGGTTTTCGCGCCAAAGGAGAAACAAACATACATCGAATAGCTCAATCTTTCGCGTTTTTAATATTATTTTAAATTACCATATACGTCCAAACCATTACCATAATGTCTTAGACTCGAGCTAAAAATGCTGAATTACAATAGGTATTTAAATATACTATTAGCTATGCAAGGTCAAACACACAAACATACAAATATATTAAACCCGAGAAGTATTTCATGACCAATAGCTATAATACACAACCACTTATATTATTATATAGGCTACCTTGAACTTAGCAAGCGGTATTAACCAATCACACCAGTGGATTTAGCAGTTCTTCCAGTCTATTTGTTTTCACACATCGCAGTTGAGTCATGTTCTTATCGACGGTAAGAGTCGTAGGTTATCGGCAGTTGTGTGATTACGCACTCATTGTCACCGTCTATTTATATACCCTGACTCTCCTCGCGTGACCTCACACTCGCGGTACCAGTGACATAATAGATGAACAATAATATATACATATATATTATGATAATATCTCGATAATGTAAACAATATTATGGGCAAGCATAATAATTGTTCTCAATATTCGGTTGATATAAAAATTGTACAATATTAAAGCGCCACTATAGTAGGTACTTACTATGTAGGATTGTATCAGCTTTGTTAATTACTTGATTAAAGCATTCGACAGTGACTACCACTACATAGTATAAAACAAAGTCGCTTTCTCTGTCCCTATGTTCCTATGTATGCTTAAATCTTTAAAACTATGCAGCGGATTTTGATGGTGTTTTTTTTAATAGATAGAGTGATTCAAGAGGATGGTTTATATGTATAATAACATCAATTAGCTACTCCGAATTAACGCGTGCGCAGCCGCGGACAACAGCTAGTCAGTAGATAAACAAAAACACATGCATAAAGAAATGTACTTCATTATTTTCATTTGCACTAATTTCAACAGCCTTCGTCTTGTAATAACGGGTAATAATATAATTCGAATAATGATTCTACTCGTTACAATGTAGACTCTAGACATTCACATTATTGTGATAGGTGTGAGAAATAACTAAGAATGGACATATAAATCTTATATCACCTAGTTTCAATCTGAACTATTGTGAAAGGCGACATTTATTGTGTATCATTCGTAGCATAATAAATGAATTAAATGAAAAACTTTTATTGCTAAACTCACACACTAAAGGGTGACGTTCGACCACGTTAAAACGATACTGGCATATGTCACTCTCTAGCCCTCTATTTTCAGACAAAAAAAAATCATATATTATACTAGCTGCGCCCCGCGGTTTCCCGTAGAAATATCAGGATAAAAAGTTGCTTACATGTTATTATATTCAGTTGTCCAGTTGTGTACGTACCAAATTTCATTGCAATAGGTTCAGTAGTTTTAGCATGTAAGAAACACACACACATCCGTACAAACTTTCGCATTTATTTATTTATTCTTTATAGTACAATAATATTAGTGGGATAGGAAGTAGGATTAAGTATTATGCATAGATATATAGAACAGTGTACCTAATTAGGAAATCTATTTAAGTATACATATATCACGAATATGCATTGATATCATTTTCCATCTGACTCATCAGGCTTGAGACGGCTCATCACCTCCCTTAAATATCATAAATGCACTATTCCAGACTTATGAATGAAGCCTCTAATAGATACAAATGAGGTTTCCTCACAACAGAGGATGTGTTCTGGAGTTAATCATAATTTCGGACGCCCACGCCCGCCCGTCGTGAGCGAGCGTGGGTGTACTTACTATACCCGGTGTGAACCTTGCTAGATATCCATACAAATATTACTAATGTATAAGTATTAGTTAGCTTATTAGTTTTTTTGTCTTCTTTCACGTCACAACAGCAGCGATTGAGCGAGGAGGAGCGTGATATTATTATCTATCTATTATTAGGACAACAATAAAAAATGTGGTACTTTAAATTAACATAAATTTTAAATTCATCATAATTGCGTACAAATTTTCTTTAATCATTATTGAAAATGGAAATCGCGTACATTTGTTGCAAACGGAAACATCATAAAGACCAGACTATCAGCCTATCCTATACACCGACATAACTAAAATAAACACTGAAAAAACCTGGATGTTTTTACCAGCAATTCAACCACCATCCATACATGTCCATCTACAGTTTCCAGAAGCAATTGATTGATTCAATTACCAACACCAGGCCTTTCCTCCGAGTATGGACACGAAAGCTGGCCGGCGGAGACGGGTTTCTCACTAGCTGCTAAGTGGGTTACTAGTGATTAATCGCTTTATTGTATTCTTTGTGAAGCCTAGCTTTATAGGTTTAGTGGCGACGTGTCAAAGCTAATCAATACTTGAAGGCATTTGAGGCTGTTGTGTAACTTGCGATTTAAGGGTCCATTAGGAGACATTACATTACTACCATTAAACGATCATCCACCGCATGCGACTGACCATGCGGTAACCTACTAGCTAACTTTACCAAAGAACTGATTGCAATTCTGTACCCCTCACCGTTTTTCTTTTAAATCCTGAAGCACATAAAATATTCGAGTTATTTTGAAGTTACCGGATGTAAGATGTTAAGTTTAAACATTCCGAATCGGTGTGGGTTTTAAGAAACCGACTAATTAAACATAAAATCTTGTAAGAGTTCACATAGTAAACACGTACTTGATAAAATAAGTTTTCAGTTTACTCTTTGTTATTATAGTGTATAAAAATTTCTCTTTTGTGTCTGAAATATTAACCTGCAAGGAACCCGAAGATTTTTTGCTCAAATCGGGAATCAGAAAGTTAAGGATCGCCACAGCATCTTGAGCGAAACCGGTTGCTTTGAAAGGGGCTCGTTTTGACTTTTTGTCGACTTTTAAATTGCGCATTATGTTGTTTAATACTTTTTGGCTTAGCAGGTTTTTGTGCCGGTTGACTTTTTGGCGATCTTAAGTTTTACGATTGTTGTAACGAATTTCTTTATATTATGTACCTATGTTTTGCTCGAACCTACCTGTATCAAATCTTTGACTTCAGATACATTTTGATTTCGAAGGGGAATCAGTTGCTAGGCTTTTCAAGAGCTATTGTAAAATTCAAAACGTTTGTTCAATTGTTAAATTTACATATATCTCTCGAATCTCGATACAGAATAGACATATTTCGATACGTAGGTACATAATTTTGCATATATGTAATAATCTACCATTATCGCGGTCTTGTTTTCGCAATAAACGATAGCAAAAAGCGACGACCCTGCTTATAAAGGAGGTCTTAGTCAAATAATCATAACTTTCATCCTACGCTCGCCAGTAACAAAGTTAACTCACGTGCCAAGACTTATATATCTGCACAATCTTCATTCGCATAATATCATGCAAAATAACCGTTATTTTCATAATCCGAGTCAGGATATAGACACTCTATGTTGGGAAGCGATAACTCAACTCAATAATAAAGTAAAAGAAATCACGATAACGGAACTAGACAAGTAAATCATTAGAAATAAGCACTAAATTATTTAATTAAGTTTCTAATCGCTCGCCGGTCGAAATACGTGTGTTTTTTTATTGTAAATTCCAATATTTTTATCGATTCGAACCGGGTTAGCTAATTCTCAGCATAAGTTATTAATGATGACTTCATTCGTCTGAGTAATGACCTTAAAATATAGTTCGTGACTTATCTACTATAATGAGATTGTAATAAATTGTCGATCTTTTATTTTAGAGTATTTATTAAATTATCTACAGATTTAGTATGTTTATATGATGTGGGTAATCACGAGCCCTTCAAATCCACTTGATCCAGGACTATTAACTTTGTGTATCGAAACTCGACAGGACATTTTCAAATGCACACATTTCTAATAACCGCTTCAGACATAATAAAAGAGAGCTATAAAGAAATCCAGATAACATTTCCAGCAACACTGAGTCAATTCAATATAAATAAATTACATTGAAGAGTTTTTATATCGGTGCATTCGTGATGCCTTGGCACAGCACCAAACGCACTCGTGATAATAATGAAGCACTTGTAATTTTTTCGTAGTAAAATATTTTACGACGGGCTAACCGGCTCTTGACGTCTCATTAAATTATTTTTGCGAGGCGGTTTCAACTGCACCTAGGGAAATAACTATTTCAAACCGCGCTGCCTAGCAGGGTATTGACTAAGCTAAGTAGCAAGATAATT
>NC_052127.1:6265250-6272218 GCF_012273895.1 Zerene cesonia
AATTGAGCCAGGTCGCACTGAGGAAGGTAGGCGGGGAATAGGGACCACATGCCCAATAGCAGCATGCCCCTGCTTTTTATGCACAAAATGGCAAAACTAAATTGGGTTGGGGGGTTGTCAAGCTTAATTGTATTATTAATAAGACTGTAACCATCTCTCCATCAGGAAGCTCAACATATTAAACTGTGTTCTAGCCACTCACAACCTTTCAACTCGAAATGCAAAACAAACAGAAAGAAGATGTAATGACAGAACTTTTAGTTTACCTTTATTTCATACTGTGACGGCAAACCGCTCAATAGCCTATATGAGTCCTTTTCTTTATAACAAAATTAATAGTATTTAAAACATCAGCCACATGACTTATTTTATACTTAAAAGTAATATCATACGCTGAGACCGAAGAAATTCTTAAGTTTTTGAGTGTTATTGAAAGTTTATAAAAATATATAGTAACGGAATTTCACAAATTCAATATGATATCAAACTCTCTCTATGTACACCTAATCTCCCAAATTTTCCTACACGCACATTAATTCATACTCTAAAAATTTAAACTGTATGTTTGTTACATATAATACTTTACTCACAGATACAATTTCAGCAATATATTTATTAGTATTCCCCTTATCATCTTTTATCAAGTTGGGTTTGTTTTCTCGGATCCTCTCCAAGGCTGCCGGACAGTCCAGCTGTTGCAAAAGACAAAAATAATATTTAAATACTATTTTCTGGAAAAAATCACCTTATATAGTAACTGTTTAGAGTCTAAAGTTTAGCTTATCTATTTTTAATGTAACCATAACCCTATGGTAAGAATGACAGAATCAAATTCATTATAAGTATTTATCAATCATGTAAAGCCCTTTTAGAAGGGATTTTAAATAATCATGGTACATCACAATTTAACAAGTGCATAAGATGTTATAAAATTGCTTCAAAATAAAACAAAATTTACAAGCTGAATGATTGAATAAACTGGCAATGTCAGTGCATTTAAGTTTTACAGCTCATCAATTGTTGTCCAACCTCAAATTTGAACATTTCTTTATTCAATTATTTTCTTTTAAAGCACTTAAATCATCATAACACAGTTTAAACATTTATCACCAGTTCGGGAAGCAGTTTTTAAGAAATATAGATGATATAGATATTAGAGAGATAAAGAAGAGCTGGCAAGAAACTGTAGTTGCTCTGTTGTTTTCTTTCTTTTATTATTAAAAAATTTTGTTTAGTTTTATTGTTTCCTATCAAAACAAATTTTAGCATTATTTCCGAATTGGTACATCCTGAAGCAATTCAATAATCATTATCTTTTTAACGCGACATTCCAAAAACAAAGGCAGTTCTTAATTCAACTTAATTTATTTATTTTTCATTTTTGCTACTCTATTATGCCACAGATTTTCAACTATTGATGAGATTAATTTTTGTTTGATTGGAAATTGTGGCCATTTGGTCCCATTTTAGAAATGAGAGTGGTACCTCCTTCTCATGGATTTGGTAACCTTTATAGTAGATAATAATTATGTTATTGCAGTGAATCATACATTTGAATGCATTATAAAACATGGTTTAACCTACTGTAATCTCTTTGAGAATTTGACATACATAGATATTCATATTGCAGTGCTCAATACTCACTCTAAACTTACTGACAAAGCTCTCGATAGTGGGGAACTCATCGCCCTGCACCTGTTTGAACGCGACTCGGTACTGCACCAATAACCGACTGCAGGCAGCCGTGTATTCCTGTGCTCGCACACAGTCACGCATATAAGCCTTCTCCAAGTGCTGTAGTGTGCTAACAACTGCATATAGTTCTGCCATATTGTCATGCCTGTGAAAAAAATTGTGTGTGAAGTACATTGTGTCTGCACAGTATATGTCAACAAGTATTATATTAAATTATTTACATATTTACTCAATATTAGGTGTTAGTTGTCAGTGTTCTTGAATATATATTGACTAACTTTCCTGTACTAAAATACAGAACAATATTAAATTACTATGTTGCTTGAAGAATTATTTGACAAAAATCAGATTGATCAATTGATCATATTAAAAATCATGCTAACATACAGGTGTATGCAGTATGTTAGCATAGTTTTTAATAATTAAAAGAAATTTCTAGAGAAAGCTTTGTAATTCTTTTAATTGTATCAAAATTGAATTGTCAACACATAATCCAATACATATATATCTTGAAGGATATCATATGATATTTTCATACAATTGTCATGTTATTGAGTTATTGTGAGAATTGCATAAATTTTATTATGTTTAAAAATACCAGATTCAATTCAATTTAACAATGCGTAACTCAAAAAAATTATGTCTAAACCCATTTTAAAATTCGCTGATTCTATTTTGCTCTCAAAGAAAAGAAAATAACGTAAACATAAAGCATACTTTACTTACTTTTCACGTTCTCTAGCATTCCTGTATAACTTGATTTCTTCGTACAACTCTGGTCTTGATTCTGGAAATAATTAGTTAAAGTTTCGGTGTAGAATATAGACTTGAAGATGAATTATAAAACAACAATTCGTGATTAATCCGTTTACATACCTTGCATTATTATAAATTATTAAATTCAACGTATAAATAGCACTATATCAGCTCGATAATAATAGTCTTATATCTTTTCCTTAATCCGTTGAAAACTCTAAATAATTGGAACAATGTAATCTATCTTCTATACATGTAAACAATTATTCACTGGAAATTGGTAAATGTCATTATGAAATTATTTATTTGACATCCTTGAAATTTACAAATTATTCACGATGTTGCCCTATATTAACTCTTCCAGCTCCAAGGAGATCTTTAAAATCTTTAAAATGTTTGGGGTAAAATTTTGTACATTGAAGATTTAGATTTAGATTTTTTTGTGGGGCCTTTTATCGTCGATACTGAAGAATAAAATGCAATTTTAATTTTTTGTCTGTCTGCCTGCCTGTATCTCGAATGAGAATCAAGTAAAAACTACTGAACGGATTTTTATGAAACTTGGTATGGTTAGCACGTACTTCGAGGAAGAATCTTATTTACTTTTCATCCCGGAAATCGAAACGGTGTCTGAGGTGGTAAGGGTGACAATCAATTTAAGTGTTTATTGATAAACGCTAATGTAGCCGCGGCTGCAGCTAGTACACAATAAATATACTAATTAATTAATTTTTATTGGTAATTTTTTTCCAATACGAGTTAGAACTTGAAAAATAAATTTTCATATTATTTATATTTTATATGTTTGCTGCTACAACATAATAGAATAATTTGTCCTTTTATAACTTTTTCTTGACATATGAAATAGAATTTGTTTTCCTATTTAATAGGAAGCTGCCTAGAGCTGGCAACAAAATACTCATAGACTATAGACATTATCAATAATAATGTGTCTACACGCGTCTAATGGAAAAGGTGAACTGTCACAGGCTAGACGACTTGAACGTACTGGTAACACTCTTCCAAAATTGTAGATGACGTAATCAACCAATATGGCGGATGACGCGAGTCAGTGACTTCGACCCTTCATCCCGCACCCCTCAATTCAGTTTCATCGGTTGGGCAACGTAACTGCCTCGTCTCGATTGATTTCACTCTGCGATGAATGAAAATAATAACTACGGTGCATAATCCCTAGTGAAATTTACACATAAACTCAACAACGATCGGTGTACGTGAATGTGGTAGTGAGTAAAAAGGTGGATTCGTGGATTTGTGATAAAACCAGTTCCTCCTTTGAAATTGTGACCTACAACTCATGTTTACGTGCTAAAACTTGGTTGAGTGAATAATTTGAGTTCTTCGGCATTTCGTTTCGTCTTAATGGGATCTTGTTGAACTGCAGGTAAGTTGGAATTTGAATTAAAACCGGCCGCGGTTATTAAATAAACGGTTGGAAATCAATTTGCATACGACGCCGGAAAGGATACCGCTATCCTTGTTGTAGAGCCTTAATGCGTAGTAAATGTGCGAAAGCCATTCACGCACGTATCGCTTCTGTGTTGTTTTTCATTTTTTATCTTATTGGAATGTTCAATGTTATAAAACGGTGGCGTAGCCTAGGGCTGGGCGCGGCTTTGTCCTAGTTTTGCGATTTGTATGAACTACTTGGCAAGGCAGCGATGTTTTCCTTTTGAAAACTCACTGTTAACTGCATGCATTATCTATAAGACACCAAACTTTCTTTCTGTTTTCATTTAACATGTATTACAGACTAAAAAGGTTTTCAAATTATACTATTTTTAGCAATTCCAAAAATTAAACTAATACTTTAAGTAAGTGAATGATATAAATGCGGCATAATAAACTTGATTCTCTACCTCGAAAAATGATTAAATAACATTAAACAAATATTTATGTATAATCTTTAATCTTTAGAACCTCCCTACTTACATCTTCAATGTGGAGCAGAGAATGTTGACAGTTCGTTTTTGAATATTGTACTCACCATGTGAGTAGTCTACTAGGGTAGGTTAATGTTTTATAATAAATAAGTGTTAATTTCCAGATATTAATTGATATTATCCCCATTTATTATATAAAAATATAAATCTGGCCGAAGGAACTGATCACCCATTGGACAAACATGCAATAGCCTTGATATTAACCAATTGGCTTCAAAACTTTGGTGCACAAAAACCAGTGTACTCAATCAAACATCCAAAAAATCTCGAAGAGGGAAAATAATTATAACTGCATAAAAATAACTTCTTGTTATTAAAAAAAAAGGGAATAAGTATAGGTTTAGTTATTTTTAGAACCATTGAGTTTATGCTTTCTACTATGAATTTTTAAAAGATAGGTCAAATGGAGTGCCAAGGTGGAGTTTAACACTATCAAATGGGTTTTGTGCTCCCGCTGTGTGTGCATTATTAAAGCCATCACCCACTTTCCTTATTTATTATTTAGAGTGTAAACCCGTTTCCTTCTTGCAATGTAAAATAAAATGGTGACATTTGTTTGATTAAGCATGTTGAGCTTCCAAGTTAAAATTTTGCATTGTCTAGATAAATTTTATCCCAAATATTCATTTGAAACAGAAGTAAATTTAATTTAACTTAAACTTGAAATGCCTTCATATTGATACGAAATTTACTTGGATGGCTTCTATAAGATAAAAAATCATCAAAATTGCTTCACCCATTCATAACTTCTGAGGTAATAACGCCAAAATTACAGTTAAATTGATAATCTCCTCATTTTTTTGAAGCTGGTTGAAAATACATACTAAATTGAAAGTGAACTCAATATGAATGCTTATTTCAACCTCAACCTTTACAACGGTGACATCATTGGTGGCCAGATGTTAGTTCCGATTGTGCTGGTAGCCTCATGACATCATGGTGCAAGGCCAATATAGTAAAATTGCTGTTAAATAATTCTGCTGAATTGCAATTGTAATTTTAATATACTTATCAATGTTGTTTTGTCATGATGTCCTATATGAGTATACTGTTTTTCTATAGGACTCAAATTTCAAAGGATTGCTACACACAGTTATTTCCTATATTATTTATGACTTATCAAAAAAAAAAAAAAAATTATTTTGGAGTCCTGAATTTGATACAGCCCATATTAGAAAGAAAGAACCATACTACATACATCATTTATTATGTTTATCAGTTAGTCCCCTACAAGATCAGTTTGAAGATTTACGCAAATGTATTTGATCATAAGAAACTATAGTCTACTAAAACAAATTAACCAAATATCACGATTCAAAAATTTTGCTTCTGAATTCCGATAATCGCATTCAAACTCAATAAATAATAAATAAAATAAACACGGGCCACCCATTTCGCGTTCGTGCATCATATCATTAATCGATGGTAAGCAATCACCACAGCCGATGAACATTCGCAGAGGCAGAGTGGTGTGTACCTTCTCCGCAGCGAGCAGGCCCAATTCGGGCCGAAGCGTGCTTAAAAAAAAACACAAATATGTTGTTCTCACATAGCATTCCCAACTAGAAACCATTGACGTTATCTATTCTAGGGTTTTAGCGAGTTAAGATAAGGACGATGTTTTTATAAACCGTCATTTTTATTATTATGCACCCTTATCGCCGTTATCTCTGGAATGCAAGCAGATAGCGTGTTTCTTGAATGGCACTGTTACTACAGCGTGAGTCACTTGACTTTGTTTGCCCAACCGTACGCCATTACGTTGGTGTATAGCTATCGGCGAGTGTGCGGTGGTAATGCTATCTCGAGTACTTAATGCGAAAATTATTAACCGTGCCTTGTTTTTGTAAAAAATGTACTCATTAGGTATTTTGTTCTGAGACTTAGTAAGAGCTTTATTAGCAGAATAATTGTATTACATAAACCAAAGTAACAAGGTCTGCTATTTTTTATCCTTTTCATATCCTATAACCCTTCAGAATCCTAAGCGTTGTTTTTATTAGGATTTTTTTGTCATATGTTCCTGCATCCTACATAAGTCTTATTTTATATCCTCTATCTAATATAATTTAATTTTGGGGAATTATGATAACAAAATTGTCTGTTTATGCTACAAATTTAACCCCAAATCTTGTAAACAATGCGAACGGCTCCCGACCGTGCCTCCATTTGTCTTAATTAATTAATCTCCTCAAATAAGCGAACACTCGTTAGTCGCCAAGGTTATTGTGTTTTTGTTTGAAACGAGCGCAATCGCTTTGGTATTGCTTTAAGTTACGTAGATATGTTTGTTCAACTCCAAAATTTCAAGAGATTTTTAAGAAAAATACGAATGCTCGAAATGTCACTGAGTGTAGAAAAACAATAAATATAATTTTTTTTCATTATATATTTTTATAATTTACACAACTTTTTCTGCTTAAAATATAATTTAAACAGCCGCGTAAGCTTAAAATAAACTATAAACAAAAATTATCTACGTCTGTAAAGCTAGAAAGGTCAAGTCGGCAGAATCACTCGAATTATATCTCAAAATTTAGTGCTCATTTAGTG